>NC_061122.1:95643781-95819426 GCF_002878395.1 Capsicum annuum | reverse complement strand
AGGTATCAATGCATTGATACCTTGTTGATGTTGAGGAAGATTAAAATGTTTTGAGCTAAAATGTGTTGAGTTAGGAATCCACAAATTGATATGATTTGATAAATGAGAAAGAGATTTGATTTGGTTTTTATGATAGACCCTTGTGATGTTGTGGTGGATTTCCTAACGTGTTCTGAGCTTGTCAAGGAGTAGTACTTAGCACCGAGAGGGAAATTTGGTATTTTCCCAAAACTATGTGCCACCGTAGGGTTATTTGATGATGATATTATTGGCCAGAGAGCCCGATTATGATTATTGCAGTTTTGAGGTCGTACTCCCTGGCAAAGAGTATGATGCTCCCGCCAACGGGGGTTTCAAACATTGGTATTCCACATAGCTCATATGGAGTTATCGGTTATAGAAAACTCCGGTGTCCATAAGATTAAGTTTCTTGAATTACCGAGTCACTCTGAGATTTGAGTCAAAGAGTTGAGATGTTTATGATGTTTCATGGTCATTTATGATGATTTATAATTACCTATGATGATTTTTGACGATATGATAATTTATGATTATTTATCATAATTTAAGATTTATAATAATTTACGTGAATTATGAGATTTTATCATATAAACTATTTATTATGAAATTACGAAAAGTATGATTTGATATAACTCAAGCCAAGTAAGTCATCATTGTTCGTATGCATGTTTTCATGAAATTGATTATACTATTTATATTGTTGCATGCACCCCTACATACTTAGTATATTTCAAATTACTGACCCACATATTTCTATGGGCTACATTCTTACTAAAATATAGGTACAAGCTAGAGTGCACATATCATGTTCAGCTGGGTCGCAGCTCTCGATCGGCAGGTGATTAGTCCTTTTGATTCAGGGACTTGAGTTGTTCAGATTTGAGGTGTATTGTATTTTTTGTATTCAGTCGTATTGAGTAGGGGTAGTTGGGAGTCATGACCTGGCTATCTTTGATCAATGCTAGTAGAGGCTTCATAGACAGTCACTAGTAGTCAGTGTATTCAGTTTCAGATTTGTATATATATGAGCAGAATTATAACCGTGTAAATTTCATGTTGGTCAGACTAAGTTATGGGTTGTTTCTGCATTATTCCTCTTATTTTATGTATTTTATTCAGTTGTTTTAGGTTATGCCAGATGAAGGGTTAGCTTGGGGTCACTTGTGACCTTAAGCACCGTGTGATGTCTCGGGATCCAATTTTGGGGCGTTACAAGCTTGTTATCAGTGCACAGAGTTCAAGTGTCCTAGGGTGTCTATGAAGCCGTGTCTAGTAGAGTCTTGCGGACCGGTATGGAGACGTCTGTACTTTTCTTTGAGAGGCTACGAGGCATTTAGGAAAATATTCCCTTTCTTTCAAGTCGTATATCGTGCTGTTGAAAGGTTCTTTAAGAAATTCATATGGGTTCATATCTTTCATAAATTGGTCCATTTCGCCTTGTTCTAAAATACCAGATATAGTCAAGCGTAAATCCTTATAGATGGTGCTTTCTTAGATAATCTCCTCTGATATTACGGGCTTATAAGTGAGCTAGAAAAAAAATAATTTCATTAGTGCTCTTGAGTTCCAAAAAATTTAGGTGTCATATGTACGTTCTTGAAGGTTGTGCATTAAGCCTATGTCGTAAGTGTTTTTAGATTTCTCCTTACAAATCATGATGTGATTTCGTATTTTCCTTATCCGTGTACTAATATTAAGATAGGGCGATTAACTAGTTCCAATTTCCTCTTTTGATTATAGTCCTAGGCTTACTAGCAAAGGTTCCATAGCTTTCAAGATGTACCCTCATCCCTCTTGAGTCGTTCAGTTGAGGTAAAGCGAGACACATATTCTCGGATCCTTGATTATGGTAGACCAAACTTTTATTTCTTGAAAATATTTTCTAATCATCTTTTGATGAAAACTTGAAGTCTAGTGAAGCCGTGTGGGGCTTATTTCAATTCACTAGCATAATTGTTTTGATATTTATTTCCTTTTTCAAAATACAAAACCAAAGTCTAGTGAAGCCGTATGAGGCCTGTTTTGATTCACTAGCAGCTGGCTGTTTACTCTGTTGTTCTTACATTGGTTGGAACCGGGGGGTTGGAAACATGGTGGAAGGCGGTGTTAATAAATTATTATGGCATAGGCCATGGAATTGTAAATGATTATTGTCGTTATGAGGTTTTGGTGAACTAGTATGTTTGGGGTGTTTGATAGATGGAAATGGTTGTTGAGATTGTTGTTAATCATAGTCAGAGTAAGTTGTTAAGTTTGTATAGTGGGTGACAAGAAAAATGAATTTAATGATTAAATTGCTACAACGTTAGTGATAGGGAGGAGATTTAGTAGGTTTGAACCATATGTACGGGAGCTTAAGTCTATTTGTTTGTGATCAAGTGTGATATTGTGTGTTGAGGTAGTAGTATGCTCAAGGTGTTATGCAGATTTTTTTTTAAGTTATTAAATGTTAAGCGGTTAGTGTTATCCTTGATCGAGTAAGTATGAATGATGATATGTGGTATACGATGTAATTGTGAGTTAACTTGGGCATTAGAGGTTGACGAGGGTGTTAGCTTGAGATGTGATGTTAGTAAAGCACGAAAAAGTTAGTATGGTTTAGCAAAGATTTGATGTATCCATGGTAAGTGCTAGAATCTAAGCTGCGGAGTGCATGAATTGTTGTATGATAACTTTTGAAGTTGTCTAAGTTGGTGGGTATTTGAGAGTTATGTTAAGATTGGGTTTTGCGCTCGCGGGTGTAGTTATGCAGGTTAAGTTATGGATCTTGTGTATGGGTATATTCGGGGACCTTGGAGTAAAGCGAATACCATGGACTAGAGTTTGTATGGTGATTCATTGACTCGGAGTGTTGGCTTAAGTCTAAGGGGGAGATAGTAAAAAATAATTAGCTAAGTTAAGATTGCGGGATTCAGGTAGGTGTATCGGTGGGTTGCAAGTTGTTGGTGAGAAGGAGTGGTGTTGATCCTATTTTACCCTAGCCTTTTCAATGACTTTGATATTTTCTCATGCCTTATGTTTCATTCCCCCGATCATAATACATGTTCATGCATATCATGGGAAATCTTGTATTCTCCTAACTATCAAAATATGGAGTCCCAATTTTTTTAGCGGGCGAAATCAACATTCCATAAGATATAAACTCCAAACTCAAGTTGTGCAGTTTATAATGCATGTGCTTAAGTTTTATTGTATGTTCAAGTTCAGTCCACCGGCAACACCCTTAGCGACCAATAAGATTCAATTTATGTCCTGGGTGTCCTTAATCTTTAATCTTGATTCTGGTTGAATTCATGCATTTGATGCCCTGGTTCTCAGGCCTTAATAACCACACCAATTCATACATAATATCCCTTCATATTCTATCCTTTATGACTTTCCATTTATCGAGGGAGTGTAGATGAACAGTGGTGACGATAGAAGAGAGTGAGTGGGTTTTTGTTGAAATGATTGTGGCATGTTCATTTTAGTTAAGGTGGCAACTGTGGAGTAAGCTTGAGGCTAGGATTTTGATGGATATCATGGTTATTTGAAGCATTTCGTGTTGTGTTTGTGAAAGCGGTTGTGTGATGGTTTATCTAGGTTTGTAGGTGGGGAATTGTTGAAGTGAAGTCTTGTGCATGGCTTAGTTAATTGAAAAAGTTAGTGAGTGTTTTCTTAAGAATAGTGCCCGGAAGTTGTCTTAATAAAGGATTGTAGAATTTGAAAAAGGTGTTTTATGGGTGTTGATTAGGAGTGTATACATAATTATAAAGATAGGCTTGAACATCATGTGTGTATATATGGACGGAGATTAAAGTTTATATTATTGATAAGTTTTGGTGTCTATGTTGATTTAGAAGTCTAAGCTAAAAGCTCTTGTAAATTAATCTTGCATAGCACTCATGTATTGTGAATATATCTCCTGTCTGAGGATATTAGTTGCAAACCTTGGCCTTGCTATAAGTTGAATTGCGTATATGCCAATGAATAGTTCCCTAAGCTTCAAGACTTATTGATATGAATATGATGGTTGAAAATGGTGAGTATTAAGTGGATTAGAGTTGATTGAGTGGTAATAAGAATTATCTGTGAGATGAGGAATTGTAACAATGTGGATGTGTGTAAATTTATAATTCAGAATGGTGCTATGTTACGGTGTTAGGTGGAGGAATTGGTGACTCCAAATTAAGCTTGAAAATGAAGAGAGAGAGTTTGGCTTAGTTAGATTTGAATAGCCAAGATTGCAAATGCCTTGTGAAAATTATGAATTGAATCAAGTAAGTATGGTATTTGGGGAAAATAGTATTGCAGAGAAAGGATGTGCAAAGTGTATTGATAAGCTTGAAAGTAAGGAGTTATACTGCGTGGGGTCTAGTAGTTTTATTTTGATATAAGACTGATCGACCTACGCTCCGTACTTAAAATTGGGGTCCAGTTATAAATCCTTATTTCAATATATATATATATATATATATATATATATATATATATAGATATATTGTTGGGCCCTATCCCAAACCCAATTGCTTCCTAGTAGCGTTGAAAGTTCCTTGGAAAGATTTTAAATCATGTCCTAATTGAATGAGAGTGTGTCTTGATTCGGTCCGTGCACCTAGAAATTCAACTTGATAGTTATTCCGACGGATTCATGTATTTTTTCCATCTTCCGATGTGGTCCAATCTCATTACTTGAAGTTTCGTGAGCATAACCATTTCAAGAATGATTTATTTGCGTCGAAGCGAGTTACCAAATTCTATTTAGCCTTTGCTTTTGTTCCCGACCCAAGTATTAAGCCATGGGTCGATCATAAAGTGTCCCGTGTATCAATTAGTATTATTCGGGGAGAACCGATCCCAAGAGAGAGATATTGTGATATCCCGAGTTTTCATATCCTACACCTTTCATCTCTTTCTTTGTGAATGCAAATTTAAATCGAAGTTAATAATTTTTCCTTCATCCAACTCTTTTAGTAATATACTCAACTATGTCGTTGTGATTATCATGAGCTTATGCGTCGGAAAGTACTCCAAAGCTTAGAAAAATATAAACTTGTTCATCAAGCTATTTTAGTTGCGTATCCTCAATTTTCCTTGTCTTCCTAACCCAATGAGCGACATTCGGGGACGAATGTTTCCAAGGGCGAGATGATGTGATACCCCAAGTTTTTCCGTTAAATATTTCGCTTCCAAATGTGTCGAGTCGTTAAAGCATTTTTATCTTTCCAAGAGTCTGTTAAGATCTCGGACGAAAATGTGTTGAATTCTGTTCTATATCATGATTAATAATTTTTTTGTCTGGAATTTCTGGATATACGTCCCGTCATCGCATAGAGCATCGAATAAGCTTTCCAACAATATGTGGATTATCCAAAACGGACACTCGAGCAATGAGTTATGATCATTCCGATCTAACCGTGAATAGTGGTGAATAGTAAATGTGCAGGAAAAAAAATACTGAGGCCAGGCAAATTTTAGGGTCAACTTCAAACGATCATAACTCCTTGTACATAATGATTTGGGTGAGGTACTATATATCAAAGGAAATCTCTGAGAGTCCTCTTTCCGATGAAATTGGTTTCATCCTATTTGTACATCGGAGAAAAAAGTTATGGTCGATCTACTTCAGCCTATCAAAATAGTCCACCAAAGGACAGATTTGACATTATTTGATTTTTAAGGGTATTTTGGTCATTTCTACTTCAATCCATCTGGGTAAATCATGGATTTAAGTCCATTAAGAGCCTTCAATAGCTCATTTTTCTCCAAAATTTCCTAAGGCTCAAAGCCCAACCCTACTACTCCAAATTTCATCCTTCTATGTCTCTTGATTGAACCGTAGAAATTTCAAATTGATTTGGGATTCGAGTTGATCATGTTAAGGGATTCGAGAAGCACCCTTTATTTTCATGAATAAAGTTCCGGAGTCGGAAGTTCATATTCATATTCCATTTTTAGGTATGTGGGGCTTTGAACAAGAATAATTCTTCCGTTCTTGTGCCCGTATCTTTAATTTTTATTATGGATTATTATGAGTTTGGCAAAAGAATTTATTTCCAAGATATCCTACCATGAGATTTTGATTATGTATATATGTAAATTGTTCAAGCTTGCCAATTATGATTATTTAATGGATTCATATGGTTCTGAAAGTTGAATTATGTCTAAATAATTCGATTATGAACTTATAAAGATTTGAATTGTAAGTTTTGAATCACATGAGTATTTGACTATTTTCGTTATATGAATTGAGATTTAATATTGGGATTCTTGGTGGTTCTATCATGAATTGATATATTTTTGAACATGTATCCACGTTTTAAGTTCAAGAATGAATTATTGATATTTCCAAGTATTTTCGAGCCATATGTCAAATTTTGAGCTTCCTTATGACGATTTGGGTTATTGGGTATATTGATATCGAAGTTGCAATGAGTCTTGGTATTTTTTGGATGGTTTTGATGAGTTAAATTGTTGAAAATATTACGTATTGAGTCTTCATATCCTTGTCCAAATGTCGAGTCGGTTATGGTTCAATGCATTGATACCTTGTTGATGTTGAGGAAGATTAAAATGTTTTGATCTAAAATGTGTTGAGTTAGGAATCCACAAATTGATATGATTTGATAAATGAGAAAGAGATTTGATTTGTTCTTTATGATAGACCCTTGTGATGTTGTAGTGGATTTCCTAACGCGTTCTGAGCTTGTCGGGGAGTAGTACTTAGCACCGAGAGGGAAATTTGGTATTTTCCCAAAACTATGTGCCACCGTAGGGTTATTTGATGATGATATTATTGGCCAGAGAGCCCGATTGTGATTATTGCAGTTTTGAGGTCGTACTCCCTGGCAAAGAGTATGATGCTCCCGCCAACGGGGGTTTCAAATGTTGGTATTCCACGTATCTCACGTGGGGTTGTTGGTTATAGGAAACTTTCGTGTCCATAAGATTAAGTTTCTTGAATTACCGAGTCACTCTGAGATTTGAGTCAAAGAGTTGAGAAGTTTATGATGTTTTATGGTCATTTATGATGATTTATAATTACCTATGATGAATTTTGACTATATGATAATTTATGATGATTTAGGATGATTTATCATAATTTATGATTTATAATAATTTACATGGATTACGAGATTTTATCATATGAACTGTTTATTATGAAATTACGAAAAGTGTGATTTGATATAATCAAGCCAAGTAAGTCATCATTGTCCGTATGCATGTTTTCATGAAATTGCTTATACTATTTATATTGTTGCATGCACCCTCACATACTCAGTACATTTCAAAGTGCTGACCCACATATTTCTATGGGCTACATTCTTACTAAAATGTAGGTACAAGCTGTAGTGCACATATTATGTTCAGCTGGGTCGCAGCTCTCGATCTGCAGGTGACTAGTCTTTTTGATTCAGGGACTTGAATTGTTCAGATTTGAGGTGTATTGTATTTTTTTTTCAGTCGTATTGAGTAGGGGTAGTTGGGAGTCATGACCCAGCTATCTTTGTCAATGCTACTAGAGGCTTCATAGACAGTCACTAGTAGTCGGTGTATTCAGTTTCAGATTTGTATATATATGAGCAGAATTGTGACCGTGTAAATTTACTTTCATGTTGGTCAGACTAAGTTATGGGTTGTTTCCGCATTATTCCTTCTATTTTATGTATTTTATTCAGTTGTTTTGGGTTATGCCAGATGAAAGGTTAGCTTGGGGTCACTTGTGACCTTAAGCACCGTGTGACGTCTCGGGATCCGATTTCGGGGCGTTACAAGGCCCCCATAAGCCTAGAGGGTACAATCAAGGACAAATATAACACACATACCCGAACAACCATAATTTGCTAACCTTCATGCTATCACTGAGAACCCCTTTATATTATGTTATAATAATAACAACCCCTTAGCAGACTTGAGCGGTGTTTATATCATTAATATCAAATTAATTAGTGGACTCGAATCGGTATTTACATTATTATCAGCATCATCATCAATCATCAGACTCAAATCGATACTTATATCATCAATATCATAATCTTTAGCCAAACTTAAATCGGTACATATATTATCAATATAATAGTCATATCCAAACTCAAACTAGTACATATATCATCAATAACATAACTTTTGAGTCTTACCATAATAGCATTAAGTCCCAAAATTAAACCATCATGACTATTAAGTATCAAGTCTAATCAAGCCTTATATTAAGAATTCAAAATGTATAACGGGCATATAAAGGTTTGCCAAAACTAGTTCAATTCTTAGCCTAAGGCGGGCCCACTCCTAATCCCCAAAATCTGCTATAAGACAACTCTATCCGGACTAGACTAAGGTATATAAATCTAGTTTGAGATTTTGAGAAAGTCTTAATTAGCCCTATGATAGAAATTCTACTAAGGACCTAAGCAACTAAGCCAACTACGCCTATATTATGAGCTTTGAATAGCCTAAACGGTCCAACTAACCAAGTATTGTCAATGGTATCACAAATACCTAAAACCTATACCAAATATAACTTAATGTCATAAGAATACCATGACATAGAACAACCTATAAAGAGGGAAAACCTAGCCTACCTGGACGCTAAAGAAAGCTTGAAGAATTCTCTAAATCACTGATTTTCCCTTCTGAGAAGATTTCGCAAGGTGCTATGCTATCAAAATCATAATCTACTCATCAAAATGAGAAAAATAATACCCAGAATTCACTATTGTGCTTTGGGTGCAAAATTTTACAAAAATTCCATATGAGGCTTGGTCACGGAAATTGCATTTTTGAAACCAACTCAACGTCTCCATATGCTCAAGGAGTAATTAGCCTTAAAAGTAGGTGAATTTCAAGCTATATTGGTACTAAAATCAAGTCGCCAAGGTTTAGAGATTTAAATGGAGAAAAGGGGAAATCAATCATGAAAATGAAGGAATCTTAGTACAAATTAAAGGAAAATCATGTAATTAACCTTTCCAAGCTCAAGAATTGCCCAGAATAATTACTCCCAATATATCCCACTCTTTAGGGTTTAAGTCCCTTGAGAATGGATGAGAAATAGGCAAAACTTGATTTAGTGTGGCATTTATACCCTTCCTAGGTACACGAGAGTCACGTTTGTGACCTGTCTATCGTATTCGTGATACTTGGCCCAAGGGGCAGAAGTCGCGTTTGTAACCTTATTATCGCGATCACGAAATATATGTGCTACCAAGGGGAGTCACTTATGCAACTTTATATGTCACTTACGTGACATTTACTACGTCTTCCAGATCATTTACGCGATCCTTGGCTCGCGACCGCCGGTGCACCAGCACCAGCACCAGTAAAGCCTTGGAAATTTTCAAGTCTCTGCCAATCTATCGGGATTCATTAGGAATCCCGTATATGAAAATGGACCATCCTACCCTGTCAAATTTGATGTTCCAGACTCTATGATGGAGTCGACATTTCCATCCGAGTTCATTTTGATGAAAAGTGGATCCCACACCCAACTTAACATTTTCTTAACTTCCGACCAATAGCTCGAAATGAGCCCGGGTGCCTCGAGAGCCGAACCAAATGTCCACCTAGCCTAAAATTGAAATAGTCAGAATTGTCATAAGAAGTCATTTCAATAAAGTTTTTGCCCGATAACCAATTTGAACTAGCAAAAATTAACAAGGAATTGGCTCTAAAAACCCAATAACTTCCCGATAACTGAACTGTCAATCTCAACAAGTTATAAATGACTTGGGGCAGCTATAGCAAACTCTAATAACATAAATAAGCAGAAATACAGAAAATGACCTGAAAGGTCATTACAGAAGTTTTGAATTTTGAAAATAAATCATTTAGGGGGAGTTAAAAAGAGCTTTTGGCTAAATTATCCCTCATCTTTTGGAGGTTGCTTAATTTTATCCCTTAAATATAATCTTGAATCTTTAAGTATGCAAAACTAATGCATTTTAGTCTCACTAACAGAGAAATCCACCCTCATTAAAAAATAGCAAACTCATAACATATGATTTGTACGTAATTGTGGAAGGTTAAAATTCATGCTTTTTATCCTAAATACTCAGTTTCCCTCCTCTTTCTTAAGAACCCTTCTTATTTAATTTTTTATCTTTGTTGCGGTCTTCTTAAAATCACTTCAAGTGTTTACTACTTTGGTCCATTTGATCAATGATTATTAGGAGCATTAATGATGGAATAAACTCTAGTTATGATGAGTATATTACAAGTCATAATTTAATTTCAAGAAAATTATTTGAATGATTGCTCCTATAAGTTAATGTAGTTTTTTGCATTTTCAACTTTACTTTAGCTCTTTGTTTTGCTGAACTAAAACAGTCTCTCTACCTTCCCGACGTAGTGGTAAGGTCCACTTACAAGATATCCTCCTCAGACGTCACTTATGAGACTTCACTGTTTTGCTGAACTGATTCGTCAGCTAAAAATAATTGTTCTTATGTTCTTAAATAGATAAAATAATGGGTCTCCTGTTGTCGGTAAGAAGACTAATTGAAGTCTGATATTGTAACTAAGAAAAACACATGTGAAGTTCTTATATATTTCCCCTTTAATAGTCCCCCTTTGAATATCCAATATCTTATTTTGGACTGTGAACTGTAAAAAATATAGTATAGTTCAAGGAATTTGGTTTAGAATTTTAAAATAAAATCAAATAATAATATAATTTTTGATTCATGACCCGAATCCTCTCCTTTCTTTCACCCAATTTTCCCCTTAAACCAAAAGTGGAGAAAGAGGGATCATAATTGTACTACCAACTTATGATTGTTAAAATATTTATCTCAACATATATTTGTTGAATAGAAGAACATTTTCTTCCTTTAGACACTTTAGATTGTTTATACAATGGTATGATTAAATCCCTTGTCTACAAAGTTCAATATTTTGATTGATAATGTTATATGATTATATCATGTTCTGTTCCAGATGCCTTTTCTTAAGCGACTTAAATGATAATAACAATAGAAAGATATGTAATGTTGTTTTGGTCATGTCATAAGCATTTACAAATTCATGTATGTAATTAGACAGTCCTAACTGGATTTGTGGATAGGAAAAGTAGAACTAGCGCTTACCAATTTCATTTAACTATAAAAAACTAGTCACAGAAACTAATTGGTGCTTACGAGTTTCATTTAAATACCAATAAATTTTGATTTTTTTAATAATAAACTATGAAATATATCACCACAACTAACAAAATCAAATGACTACTACAAACAAAGGAGCATCTAAGAGAGTCAAATCACTTTCTAGGAATGTTACTGAATCCCCATATCTTAAATTTGCTAAAAATAACAATAAAACACTGCAACGATCCATCTAATTACATAGTATTTGTATCAAATAAATAATCTCCTAGCCCTCTTTGAATCCTTCAAAAAGTCTAGTCTCTTCTCGATTTCCTTCTTAGTCTGTGGGATGGCATAATTTGAATTTACAAGTGTGTTCCTATGCAATCTCCAATTTCTTGACTGGAAAGTATAGTATGTTAAAGCCCCCATATAACAATGCTCACCTTTTTAAACTTCCTCCAGTGCCTCAACTGCAGCCAATTGAAACTTGTTTTAATATAATTATTTGGCAAAGAAACTCCAACCCAATTTTCCAGTTCAGTTCTCACTTCAGTAATCCATTTACACTATGCAAACATGTGATGTTGTGTTTCTCTTTGATCTTCTGTACAAAGACAATATTTGACATTGTCAGCTGGAATGTGTAGATTCTACAACCTGTCTTTAGTTTAAAGTCTATTCTAATAAGCCAACCATGCTAGCGGTCTCTGCTCGGGTAGCATTATAAAATTCCATATGAGCTCTGCTTTATTCAACCTTGTTAAAGGTCCCAACATAGCCTGATAACTACATGACACTGAGTAGTTCCCTCTAGTTGTGAATATGTAGTTTCCATTCAGGTACCATTATGTCATCAACATCTTTATTTAATTCAGCTTCCTCCAGTACCATCTTGAGCCTTGAGGTGGTATGTATTTGCAGATGCTACTAATGTCTTTCATATAGAATTCATTTACCCATTTTACCCAAAAACATCTTTCTTCTTAGCTAATTGCCCAAGAAATTTTCCCACTAAGGTTATATTCCATTTTCCACAACTTTAAATATTAGGACCACCATACTTCTTTGGGCCACAGACCTTCTCCCATGACACAAGATCCAACCTTCTCTTGTCAGAACCTTTCCATAGATAGTCTTTGTATTTCTTGTCCTCTTCCTTCACCATACTTTAGAGTAGTATAAAAAAGTCTCTCCAAATGTTATGCATTTAAGTATAGAACTACATTGATGATTTAGAGTCCCCCAACATAGGAGAGATGTCGATAGTAGGGCAGATTTATCCTAGTAGTTATCTTCTCAAGTAGTTGGTAACATTCCATTTTATTCTATCACTTAGAAGAAAGAGGCAACCCTAAGTATCTTAGGCAATGTTCCAATGGGCAAAGCTATTCAATTCAATATGCTAGTTTGTTCATCTGCCTTCACACCTGCTATGAAGATATTTGATTTATCCAAATTTTCAACCAAACCACTAGTACCAATAAAGTGTTATAGTTCCCATCATTATACCTACAGATGTCAAGTTGCCTTTGCAGAATAATATAAGGTCATCAACAAATATTTGGTGAGTAAACTTAGATGCTTTACACATAGTATGTTACTTGAATTCCTCAAGATCACTCATACTTCCTTGGACTCTAGACAAGTACTCCATTACTAGAACAAATAGCAAAGGTGACATGGGATCTCCTTGTCTAAGTCCTCTTCTCGTTTCGAAGTACCCATAACAAACACCACTAACTTTAACTATAAATTTAGTGAAATTAAAACAAGTTATAACCAAGAAAATAAAATATATGGGAAATCCAAATCTCGTTAACACCTACTCTAAGAATTTCTAACTCACAAATGTCTTAAGCTTTTGAGTCAATTTTCATCATACATGTAGGAGATGTTTGTCTTTTGTAGTGCCTCAACAAATCATGAGAAATAAAGATGTTATAGATTAAAGATCTCTTTTCTATAAATATGAATTGGTTCTCACTCAATAATAGTGGTAGCACCTATTTCAACCTCATCCAAATGACTTTGGAAATACACTTATAAATGAAATTATAGTAGGATATGGGTCTGAACTGGATAGCATCTTGTGAGACTGCAACCTTCGGAATCGGTGAAATTAGTGTAGAATTAAGATATTTTAGCATCTTGCCATTTCTAAAAACCTCTATCATTACTACACGTATTTCCCCTCTAATTATGCCCCAACATCCTTGAAAAACCACTACTATAGGCTATAGCCATCTGGTCCTAGCTTTTATTCTTATCAATATTGAACATGGGATATTTAAATTTCTTAGTAGAGTCAGGTATGGAAAACTCTAACTAATTCTCTATGGCCAGGACATAACCATTTTGTAAAACAACTGAGCAAGCTGTATTTCTAGCCCTTCCCTCACCCAATAGTTGTTGATAGTAATCAACTAGGATATTAGCTATTTTCTCTTTGTCTCTTTGTTTTATACTATACTTATTCTTTAGTCGTAGTATTGTATGTTGCATTCTCTTATGTTTAATAACTGTGAAGAATTACTTACTACGATCGTCTCCTAGAACACTTTATCTAAGTAGGAGGATTTTCAAAACTTTATGTACTTTGTTCTCTTATTTTGCTGCAGTGCTCTATCTTTAGGGTTCATATGAATGTGTTGCTGTTCTTGTCTCAAGATTACATTATCCTCATATACTTTAATCAGAATATTCCTAAAGTTTGGCTATTTAATTCCCTTAAACTCCTCTTCAACAGTTTGAGAATTTTCGCAACCCTCCCCTTTCCACATACTTTAATATGATGCTGCCATCCAGTTTCCACACCATCTTTGAAATAAGGATGTGATGACCACATATTACAGTACTTGAATTATTATCTAGCTCTTCTTACACTATTGACATGTGTTATCTTCATTGGGCAATGATCTCTTATTCCCTCTAGCAAGAAATTGGTAGGAAACTTAGGTATTTGGTCCAACCACTCAGGATTTGCAAAAACCCATTAAATATTAGAGTAAATACTACCCTATTTAGGTAGTTCTATTAGCCCATAATTATCTATGTAGGTCTGAAATTCAACCACTTCATTCATACTTAGTGGATTGCCTTCAACTCTATCTTCCATTCTTAAAATAGCATTAAAGTCTCCCATTATTAGTTATGGTTGATTGATACCATTCCTAACCGACTTCATATACTTCTATAATGTTCTCATCTCATCTCTTGTATTAAATCCATACACTACAATAAGCCCAAATGCCATTTATCAAATAGCAAATATAACTTCAAGTTAGAGCGTGTGATGTACTACCGGTCTTCGTTACTTGAAAATAATTAGTCCTCCAAATTAGTAAAATTCTACCATTTGGGTGGTTCTCGAGGTTTGCCACAAAACCCCACCCATCAAAAATGTTTTTAGTCACTATATCTACCCTGTTACTCTTCATTTTATTCTCCACAAGTCCCAACAAACCAACCCCTTCCTTTTTACATAGGAGAGTCACCTCCTTTTATTTTTTAGGGGCATTCAAACCCCTAATATTCCAGCATAATATGTTATCCAAGACTAGAGTGAGGCATAGTGCTACCTCCCCGTTCCTAGGTAGGCTCCTAGGCAAATGTATTTCTGGTTCTACTCGTTCTAAAACCCAATAATAGTTTTTATGAGTGATACTATTTATTTGTTTCTTTTAATTGATTCCTTTTAGGATTTGGTGGTATTACCCAAGTCCTTATTCGACCTACACCAGTAGTATTCATAATTTTCCTTTGCTTCATGGTCCACCCTCCCTCAATAGTGGTGGCCTTATATGACTTAGGATCTGTATTACCGGCTGTTGCTTTAGTGGGTCTTCTTTGCTCGATGGTCTTACACATGAAAATTACCTTAACCAGTTAAGTTTCTTCCCTTTAGCATCACCATCACCAATTTGCACCCCAACTATTTTGCAGGTTTATCATTCTTCTTCATGGTAACACCTCGTATCCTATATGTACTAATTCTACTTATATGGAACTTGGCATAGTCTTACGGTATAGATAATGGAGTTTCTTATATGATTTGTGACGGTATAATAGGTTTCAAAGAAATTATTTGTACATTTTAATGCTCCATGATCAAGTTAACATCGATGAAGGTATTTAAACTTGGGATCATAAGGTGGTATTTGATTCTAAAGCTCAAAGTGACCCCGTGTGGTAATTGATTCTAAAGCTCAAAGTGACCCAGTGTATATAAGTTTTAAGTTAAAAAAAATTTGATTAATATCTATAAAAAAAATAAAATAATAAGATATTTTCTTGACTTAATTAAGCTAGTAGGTGAGAAACCTATTTGAGTTATATGAACCAAGTTAATAGAACCAAAGATAATGGATCAAACTTAGGTCTACATTAATGGATTAATTTAATGTTGACACTAGGTAAAATAAAAGGAGAAAAGAATTGGTCGCCAAACACCTAAAATATGTTCCAAAAGCCCAATAAGTTAAAGGCCCATTTAATACATAAATAAAGCAAGTAGCTGCATCACCTACTTTGACATTTTGAGCAACTTGAATCTTTAAGTAGGTGCATCACCTATTTGGACCAATTTTGCAACATCCCATATTTTTGCCTCTGAAAAATTTCTTGACTTTGAGCTCACTGCCCAGATTACGACTCACTACTAAAAAAAAAGGCAAAAACAGATCACAAATTGTGGTCGGAAAAAATCGACCATTAGTGGTCAGATTTTAATTTTTTTAATTTTTTTTTTAAAAAGCGACCACAAGTGGTAGCTTTTTTATTTTAAAAAATCAAAATAATTATTAAAATAATTTTGGTATTAATTATTATTTATTTTGCAAATGAAAAAAATAAAAAAGCAAAAAACTCGATTACTAGTGGCCGGTTTTTTTGAATAAAAAAATTAAAAAAATATTTAAAAAAACAACCACTTGTGATCGATTTTTTGATTATTTTTTAATTATTTTTTTCAAAAAACCCGACCATTGGTGGTCAATTTTTTGAAAAAAAATATAAAAAAAAATCTACTACTTGTGGTCGGTTTCTTATATATATATATATATTTAAAACCGACCACTTGTGGTCGGTTTTTTTATTTTCTTATTTTTTTTAAAAAAGCGACCACAAGTGGTCGCTTTTATATTTTAAAAAATTATAATAATTAATTAAATAATTTTATTATTAATTTTTTTTTAAAAGCCACCATAAATGGTCGATCTTATATTTTAAACTAGTGAGAAGAAGCCTGTGCAAAGCATGGGCCCAACATCTATTATAAATTAATATTATAATAATAATCATATCAACTAATGTGACATTTTTTAAATTTTAAAAATTAAATAAATTTATTTTGTTAAGTAATTTTTTCATATATTCTTAAAATATATTAAATTATTAATTATTATGATTTATTATTCAAATAGATAATTTTATTTCAAAAATTTAATTCACGATCAAAATTAAACTCTACAAATGTATAAATTAATAAAGAGCTTGAAAAATCAAATTCGATGGGCCTGTATTACTATTTTTCAGATAACACGGGCTCAGTATATGTTATTTTTTTATCTCAAACAATGTGATCCAAATAGAATTTAGATAATCAATCATACTTTTAATACGTTTTTTAGATACTTTAAGTTGTTAACTATTGTAGTTTATAATATTTTTTTTGTTTTCAAATAATATATGTTACTCTCCTTGTCCAAACTTTTGTGGCGTTGATAGTCAATTATATTTTAAAAATAATTTAAGTTTTTAATTATTGTGATTTATTATACTATTCTTCTATTCCAATTTAAATGCCATTGATATAATTTTGAGAGTCAATCAAATATTTCATATCTTTTAAAAATTTTCAAGTTGTTAATTATTGTGATTTATAATTTTTTTTTTACGTACTTTTTGAAATATATAACACATTATTTTTACTTTTAGATATTTTAAGTTGTTAACTATTGTAATTTATAATACTTTTTATATAATTTTCAAATAATATATGTTACTCCCCTTGTCCAAAAATTTGTGGCATTGATAGTCAATTGCATATTTTAAATAATCTAAGTTTTTAATTATTGTGGTTTATAAAACTTTTCCTTATATTTCAATTTAAGTGGCACAATGCTTAGACTATAATAATAAATTAGAGGTGATATAGTAAAATTACGATTGAAGAAAAGAAACAAATATATGTCTTAAATTATTCACAATAACTAATAAGAAGTGATATAATAAAATTACTACAAAAAGTACGTGTTATTTTTTTAAAAAAAATTGGCCTCATAGAAGAAGTGAAGTTAATTTAAAACATCAAAAGTTAACTTATCATTTTATATCTATTTTATTTTATTATTAAATATATATATTTGTAATATTTAGATGACTTATAATAATTAATTAGGATGATATTTAGTAAAATTACAATTGAAACAGTTGAAGCAGACATGTCATATATGTGCGTGTATGTATAGGTATATATATATATAGTATATACATATAATATAGTGAACGTATATTAATGACATAAGATAAATCCATCGATAATTCAACTGAGTATTTGTGAATTACGTTACGTTGTATATTATTATGGGGTAGTAAAATCGGGTATGTAATGTATATAGTATGTATTTGAATGGTGATAGTCAATTGAATATATATATATATATATATATATATACGTATATCTCGTGTAATGATGAAATAGATATGTAATGTACCGTTATCATAGATATTATTATTATTATTTATTATTTATAATTATTTATGGTTTACTATTATTATTATTCCTACTATTATTTAAATAACAGCCTAAATTAAGATACTTTGCATAATTTATTCCCCTTTTAATCCAATTTATTCAATTTCTTACGATTTTAGCCTAATTGTATTTACTCCATTACAATTATAGCCTAAATCAGACTCAATCTATTTTTTATTCTCAATTCTAACCCAATTCTTAGACTTTTAAATCTCAACCATTGATCAAAATTAATCTAACGGCTGAGATCAAAAGCCTTTCTCTTTCCTTTTAAAGATAAAAATCAACCCCCAAACCCTAATCTCTTCACAACAGCCTCCATCCCCCTTCTCTCATCTCTCCTCTTTCTCTATTTATCTCCCTTATCTCTCAAAAACCCTACGACAAAATCATCAACACTGCCTTTCCCATCGCCAGTCTTTTCTCTCCTCTGTTAGCGTCTTCTCCGTCGCCCTCCCCTTGCCAGCGCCGCCACTACACCAGCCATAGCTGCCGACCTCACCTCCACTACCAGCCACTGGCGAAGGCACTCCTTTAGTCGCCACATCGTCATCTCCACCATCTATCGCCAACAGACAGCCCTACGCCGGCAAAACAGATCCAAAACCCCTACCGGACCAGCCCCATCGTCAACCCCTCTCCCTCTCCGTCAGGTTTTATGATTTCAACTGAATCCGTTAATTTTTACTTATACTACATATACATATGGAAAACAAAATATGTGAAAAATATTTGTACATATAGTAAGATTTCAAGCATTTTGAATTTACTGAATAGATCCTGAATTCGAAAGAATAAAAGATAATCTGAAGGCTTACCTTTAAGTGCAGTGGTAAAAGAATAAGTAGATGGGTCAATTTCATCTGTAAAAAGGAATAAAAGTTTATTATAAAATAGTAATGAAACAATGATGAGGCGGGGCAATGAGAGAAGTAACTTTATTACCTCTTAAGGTGTACCCAGGGGAAGAAACAATACTAGAAATGAGAATATTTGATCTAAAAGATTTTGCATCTTCTCTGAAACTAATATAAGAAGCTGAAAATCTTCTTGAATTTGTGTTTTCTCTGCTAATTTTAGCCTTAAGACCCATTCTCTAAGGTTAAAATCTCTATCATCTTGCTTTCTTGAATTTCCAATAGGTGATTGTGCCATGCTAGTTTCAAGTTTCATTATGGTTTTGACTTTAAAAAGTTGTTCACTTTTTTAAATAGAAGGGGAAATAAGGAGGATTCCTTGATATGACCTATACCTTCAGCTTACGACTCGGGTGCTCTAGTTGTATCTTCTCTATACTTAGATTCTCATTTTTGATTTGGGTTTGTTATACTTGCAAGTTATTATATAAATTTCAAAAGAAACTGGTACATGGTATATGCACGTAAATATTAAATACATTATATGGTACAAATATTGTGAGATTTAAGAAACTGGAAGACGATTAAGCCTTAGAATTAGACTTGGAATTTAAAAGAATACATGAGTTTTGGCCTATAAATTGTGTTTAAGGTAGAAAGTTGATTATAGAGTTGGATTTCTTTACTTATAAATAATATACATTTGATAGATCGTGAAAATTCTGGGGCGTGGAAGAAAGGAAAGGCTTTTGCGAATTAGCTTGCTTATCTTGAATTCTTCGGTTGAGGTAGGTTATGGTTTAATTGAAAAAGTGAAGTGAGTTAGTGAGGCGAAAATGTTTTAAGTGTAGTTATTTGAAAGGTGGACTTGTGTTTTGAATATAGTTAAGTGTGGTCACTTGAGAAGTGAGTTAATGACTTCAAAATGTTTAAGTATAGTTACTTGAAAGTTGGACTTGTGTTTTGAATACAGTTAAGTGTGGTCACTTAAGAAATGAATTAGTGACTTAAAAATGTTTTAGTGTAGGTACTTGAAATGTGAACTTGTGTTTTGAATTTAATTAATTGTGGTCACTTGAGAAGTGCATTAGTGAGTCGAAAATGTTTAAGTGTAGTTACTTGAAAGGTGGACTTGTGTTTTGAATATAGTTAAGTGTGGTCACTTGAGAAGTGAGTTAGTGACTTAGAAATATGAATTTTTCATTTTGAATTTAGTTTAGTTTGGTAACTTGTGAAGTGACTTGATAATGTTTAGGTGTAGGTACTTGAAATGTCAACTTTTCATTTTGAATTAAGTTTAGTTTGGTAACTTGTGAAGTGAATTAGTGACTTGAAATGTTTAGGTGTCGGTACTTGAAATGTGAACATTTGGTTTTGAATTTAGTTTAGTTTGGTAACTTGTGAAGTGACTTGAAAATGTTTAGGTGTAGGTATTTGAAATGTGAACTTTTCATTTTAAATTTAGTTTAGTTTGGTAACTTGGGAAGTGACTTGAAAATGTTTAGGTGGAGGTACTTGAAATGTGAACTTTTCATTTTTAATTTAGTTTAGTTTGGTTACTTGTGAAGTGAATTAGTGACTTAAAATGTTTAGGTGTAGGTACTTGAAATGTGAACTTTTCATTTTGAATTTAGTTTGCGTTGGTAACTTGAAAATGTTTAGGTACTTGAATTATGGATTAGTGACTTTTGTTTTGAATTTAGGTACTGGAAATGTGAAATTACGTTTTGATTTTAGTAAACTGTGGTCACTTGACAAGTGAATTAGTTACTTCAAAATGTTTAAGTGTAGGTACTTTAAACGTGAACTTTTTCTTTTGAATTTAGTTTAGTTTGATAACTTGTGAAGTGAATTAGTGACTTGAAAAGTGTAGGTATTTAAAATGTGAACGTTTGTGACTTGGAACTAATTATTTGAATGTGATTATTATGTAGATGGAATTTGATTACAACTGGATATATCAACAAGAAATATTGATAATAGAATGGTGAGGCTGAGAATGAAGATGCGGATGATGAGTTGTTGTTTTGTCTTTTGTATGCTTTATAGTTTGGATTTGTAACCTCAATAAATTTGGTAAATAATTTGATTTTTAATGTTTGTATTCTTATGGTGGTTGGTTGATTGTATATTATATGATTGGTGGGTTGTATTGTAAATAATTTGATTTGATTTTTAATGTTTGTAATGATGGGTGGGCTGTATTGTAAATAATTGAATTTTTAATATTTGTATTTTAAAAATTTTTAATATTTTTTTTTTTATAAAATTATCAAAAAAACGGACCACATGTGGTAGGTTTTTTTGAAAATTTTTACAAAAAAACTACCACATGTGGTAGGTTTTTCTGAAAATTTTTACAAAAAACCTACCACATGTGGTTGATTTTAAATTACATTAATAAATTAATTTAATAAAAAATCGACCACTTGTGATCGGGTTTTTTTCCTAAAATTATTTTTTCAATTTTAGTTAAATAATAATAAATTTTAAAAATAAATATATATTTTTTAAAAAACCGACCATATGTGGTCGATTTTTAAAAAGTCACCACTACTTTTTCAACCACAAATTTTGGTCGGTTTTTTGGTCAGAAATTGGAGAAAACTGACCACTTGTGGTCGGTTTGTGTGGTCGGTGTTCCTCTTATTTTTAGTAGTGACTCACCTTACGAATCGTAAGGTGTCATTACGGGTCATAGGACCCTAATCGTAGGGTGACCAGTGTGTTACCCAAAGTTTCTGACCTGAGTATGATTAAGATATAACAAGTCTTGGTGAGACATTATGAGTCATAATGTGGGACTCATAGTCTCACCAGTGTAGTGGCCCTTTGTTTCTGTCATGACTATGACTGGACCCTACGAGTTGTATAGATGGACTATGAGTCGTAAGGTACGACTCATAGTGTATGACTTATAGTGTCAATAGTCGGGGTGCCTCGAGACACTACCCAAACTACGAGTCAGGGGACTACTCGTAGTCAGTCATTATGAGTCATAAGGTGACCTGTAACAACTGGGTGGTAATTTTTTAGTGTTTCTATTAAGGGCACTTTGGTCAATTCCCTCTTTTTCCACTTAGACCGCACGTCCATAAAACACCAAAAAAGGGGTTAGTTTCATCCTTTATCAAATCAAACAAGTCTTAAACACTCTCAAATTCCCCAAAGCAAGAACAAGCTAGGGTTTCTAAAGGTTGTCCATTCAAGCTTCAACTATTGATTTCTCTCCATTATTCTTGATTATCTATGGCATATATCTCTTCCCCAAACTCTATTTTTCTAAGAAATGTGTTTACATTGTTAATTATGAGGTTTTAAATGTTAGCCTTGGAATTTGGGTTGAGGCTATTGGATAATTATTGTTTAAATGATGTTCCCATGGTTTTATTTACATTGTTCATGTTTTATTGATGGTTTTGAAATTTGTGGAGTGCATGGGCATGATGAACAAACTAGGGGGTCGTAGATTCCCCTAATTTGATGGATTTTGATAATAAAATTTTGATGACCTCAACCCAACCTCATAAAATTGGTTTTAAAACATGAGTACCTACATATTTGAACCACTCTTGGAATTATTGTTTTGCATAAAAGGCTAATCAAACATAAATGATTTTGAAAGGCCATTGCGGCCATGATATGATTTTAAATTGAACCTTGGGCTCGTGGATTTACCCATATGAATAAATCAATGAACCTTTGGGGGCGTGGATTCACCCATATGAATAAATCATTGAACCTTAGGGGTCATGGATTCCCCCGTATAGATAAGTAATTGAACTTATGGGGTCATGGATTACCGTAAGTGATATATAATTGTTATGGCATGATAATGTTATCTTACAAGATTAATTGGTATGATTATACCAATGGTATGCCTTAATGGATGATTATGGTTCAATCATTCAAAATATGTAAATTGTTTTAATTGAGATTAAAGGGGGTTGTGTAGCTAAGCCATGAAAGTGGAGGTCCCGAGGGACTGCTATTGGAAACCCACATTTTTCGGTGTGAGGAATTAGTCTTGATAAGCGTGTGCTTATGTCACAATTGTTACATATATTTTTCTCAGGGATAGACGAAGGTTCGTGGATTCCTCTGCCTTTCTTGACACCTCCAGTTCGTGTGGCCAACACGCACTAGGGGCCTTCTGGTGGGGGAAACCATATCATATAGCTTATGGATGCCTTATGATGGTAAAGCTACACAATCTAGGTTAATGTTCTACTTTCATGCTAAACCCTGCTCCTTATCCTAACATACTATATATATATATATGTACACTGCGTACATGTGAATTTTACTGTGGTTTTGACTTGGCATTATTTTATCCCTTTCCTGAGTTACATACTAGCTCTCTCCTTGATAACCATCTCCAAACATTGTATCCCTACACGATGCAGGAATCGAAGACACTTCTACTTTTTCTGCAAAATGATTACATGATTTCTAAATCGATCATAAGTTGGCTTGAAAGGGTGAGCTTCAATTCTTCGAAAAACCCGCATTTCATATTCTTCGGAATATCCCAACTTAGATTGATGCTAGTTTCCTAGAGCTTTGTGGATTACTGTGGATTGGGATGGTTGTTGAACTTCTTAGATTTCTTTTTGCATTAGTTGAGTTTCTTATTTTGTTATAGATTTGGAATTCATCCACTACTAACTGTATTGTGTTCTATTTTACTAGGCAAAAGGGGTGGTCTCTGATCCTCGGTGGGCTTGAGATACCCATCATGGCCAAGCATTAGTTTAGGTCGTGACAAATTTGTAGATGGAAATAGATCTAAAATGGGAGGTTTTAAAGAGCCTATTTAAGGGTCAATTTAACTCACTTTAACTCATAATAACTCAGCAAAATAAATTTAATCCTCTCCAGGATAATAAGTTTTATCTCTCCCTTCAAATAGTATACATAGAACTCCTTGAGGGTTCTTGATATAGTTCGCTCTTAGAAGACAATGTAAGTAGTGATTAACTTGTGTATTTAGTTTAATTTCTCTATAAGGAGGTAATGGAAATCAAGTTTCCATATTTAAAGTGTAGAACAACTTTCCAAGCTTGGCATCCCCACCTTTTTCTAATTTTTATAAGGTTTCTCCTCTTTTTTGGTTATAGTGAAAAGAAGTTCAAGTTCTTATAGCAGTTAAGAGTATAAGGATCTCCACTAGTAAAATGCAAGTCGATTACACATTTTATCACTCCTCCTTGTATATTAATTTGGATGAAAAATTATAGGTGTTACTAAGAACTTAAGGGACAGTGAGTGCAATATTATGTTGCTATGAAGAAGGATAGGTTGTTTTAGGGATGTCTTTATGTGTGTGTATTAGGGATAGTTTGCCTGATATTAGAAAAGGATGTGAGTTGTTATATTAAAATATAAGAGAGAGGTATAGAGATACACTACCTAATTGGTTTTTGTAAGAGCCCACTGCCCACCCCCACTTGTGAACTATTTTGTACATAATATGAATTCAAGGGAGTTTTTGGGGATCACATATGAATCTGTTTGTTGTACAAATGTAATTAAAGGAGAAGGGGTTGAAAGAACACCGTTAGTTTGCTGAATTAAGACCTTACTACCCGGCTATCGATTTGGTGAGGTTAAGCATTCCAAATGTGTTGATTAGCTACTAATACTATTTTTATCACGTACTTTGTTATAGATAAGTAATCTTAAAGGAATGAGGTTAATTCCTGTTAGTAACAGAATTGTACAACAAGGTATGTAAGGCTACTCTACTCTATATTCTTTGGCATAAAATCTAACACTTGTGTTACAAAGTAAAATTCCAATATTCTTCTATAGCAAACGATACATAGTGGCAGTGTACGATCTCCAATGTAGACAAGAACCTTGTTCCTACTCCTTAATGTGTTAAAATCTTTTAATACATACTTATTATCAATTCTGCATGTCTACATTCAATAGAGAACTTCATGAGTTCACCTTTTATTCAAATACGATTCATGTGTTAGTTCAGCTCCTAAGCATTCTATTTGTGTACAAACTTCAACCTACCTCATGTTACTCTATCAAGTGTTCATTTCCGTGTCTCTTACTAGTGGAATATTATCCCAAAGCTTAAAAATATTATGACCATCAAAGTAATAATCTTAAATATTAAATAAACTAAGAAATACAAATTTGGTTATGTACAAGTGACAACTCAGGGGAAAAGCCTATCATGGGATGATCCCGATCACTTTACACGTGGGTGGCATCTCAAGGGCGTAAGCATAGTATTGGCTGATGCCAACTTGTGTATTTACCAATGATCAGTTTTTCATTTATCTCTCATGGATTATAAAGATTATAAAGTAAAGAAAGGTAAGGTAAGGAACAAAACATAATATACACGTTTCCACAAGTATATGTAAAGGAGGTCTATTAACACTATCTATACACTTTCAATTAAGCTCTTGTGTTGTGTATAGTTACTTTCATTCTTACATATTTAGTACATATTTTCGTACTGATGTCCTTTATGGGGGACCTCCATTTCATGTTGCATACATAAGTGTTTTAGCTAATACACTTCCTAGTAAGAGCACAGGACATCCAACGACTATTGGTGAGCTCCAGGTTGATTTGGAGCTTTTTAAGTTCGTTATACATATTTTGGTAATGTATAGTAGTTAAGAGTAAGGCATGGGGTTCATCCTAACCTTAATTAAGTTTATGTACTCCCTCCATCCCATTTTATACGTCATCATTTCTTCTTTGGTCCATCCTAAAAAGAACATCACATTTTCTTATTTGGCAACTATTTAAAGACACAATTTCATTTTTACCCTTACTGACCCCACTTGATTAAATATAGTAGTAGTGTATTTTTTAATAAAGGAAAATTTGGTAAACATCATCAAGTATTTCTGTATTTCTTAAACACCATTCCCAGTAAAAGTATGCAACATAAAATGAGACAGAGGTAATATCTTTTAGAGGCTTTGTAGACCAATGCAAATTTAGGTATGGTATTGTCTTATCTTTTAGATGTTATGGTTCTAGTGGCCAAGTATTATATATGTAGTTTTGGTCTTGCCTTCATGGTTTATTTTCATTGGTGCATATTATCCATACTTGGTAGAATCTTTGATTCTTATAGTTACATGCATAAGAAGTACAAGGTTATAGGTTGGTGCTCTTTGGCCTTTACGACTATGGATGTCTATCCTCCCCAATGGGTTTTGAGGCATGAAAAAAGTGATATTAGAGTGGGTCATCCTAGGGAGTCTACATATCCTTGTCTATGTAGAGTCTTGCTTATGGGTGTGTTGTGAACCACATCTATAAACAGGAGGCTATACGATATTTAAGAGCTATTTCTTTTTCTTTATTCCTTAGATCGTGCAATATATCCAAAGTGTAGGTGGAGTCATATTTAAACATTGAATTAATTTTTCCTCATTATAGTAAGTATATCAATTACAAAAAAGAGTACGAATATAAATAAGAAAGTAGAGGTGGTTGTTGGAGAAGGGACTAGTACGTCACCACCTAGACAATCTAATCAAAGTAAGGCTCGAGCAAAGTTTATATCACAAACTTCTTCTTTTCCTCCATCTCCAAAAGAGCTAAGAAGGAGAGCAATACCCTTAAAATTACCTATTAATGCTACAGAGAAAGATTTAAGAAATGTGGTGGAATTATGGAATCGTATAACTGCTGCACTAGTTCAATGACAAGCTATTCCAACTATAGGTACTAATGGTGTGAATAAGGAAGCTAGTCTATAGGCACGAGATTTTCTTAAATTGGATCCTCCGACATTTATTGGGTTAGATATTAATAAAGACCCATAAGACTTTATTGATCAAATCCAAAGGGCTCTAGATATCATATATGTATATGGTAAAGAGACAATTGAGCTAGAAGCATATAGATTAAAAGAGGAGGTTATACTATGGTATGAAGACTAGAAATGTTCTAGGGGTTAAGGTGCACCTCAGCTAGTTGGGAAGATTTCAAAGAGGTATTTTTTTACCATTACCTTCCATTTAAGATTTGGGAGGCTAGTGCAGATTAGTTTTTAAATCTTTTCCTAGGAAATATGAGTGTGAGGGAGTGCATTTTTTGAATTTACTCTTTGGCAAGGTATGCTCTTAATATAATAGCTATTATGGATGAAGGAGTTCATCGATATATGGATACATTAAATCCATATTTTGTTAGAAATTATACTATTACTACTTTAAATACATACATGGATATAGCAAGGATACAAGGATCAGAGGCAAAGAAGAAGAACACAAGAATAAAAAAAGGTGGTATTCTGATGTGCTATAGAAATATAGGACTATCATCGCTTAAAATAACAAAAATATGCAATTTTATGAGGTTATTTTGTTAGATATGATGCTTTTTGGATATGTTTTGCAGGAAATCATGCTTTGGAGGCTAAGTTTGTGAAAAGATGAAAAAAGGTATTTTGGATACTTTTTGGAGAAATTATGGATGTTCAGGACACTTTTTGGCTTGTTATTGATCGAAGCATGTTAAGGAATTAAAGAAGATCCGAAAAGATGACTTCCATCACTTACTAAGTCAACATGTAGATAGCAAGTAGGACCTACAGACCGCAAGTAAGCAAAGCAAGCGCTAGAAGTCCAAAATCCTTAGAGCTGACCTACAGGATTTTTTCATCATGGTACCTGAGCTCACCCAGCTGAACGCAGGTACTACCTGCACCCAGGGTTAGGGAGAAAGTAGGGGCCATAAGTGGCCACTAACCCCATTTTCTCCTTTATCATTTGGGCTTTGATTTTAGGGTTTCCTCATGTACTATAAATACCCTTATGTGTTTTTTAGTAGGAACACATTTTTGATACTCATAAACATATTTTGATTCCAAGATGCAATTTTGATCTTGGGATTCTCTTGTATTGAATTTAGTTGATTAATTCAGTTACGGTTATGGGTTTTTATACTTCTTACCATTGTGATTTCATATATGTTTTTTATTATGAATATTATTGATTTCTTTACAAGCATGAGCGGCTAGCGGATTGACGAAGTAGGGAAAGTGTTGTAGTTATTCTGAAGCGATATCTATGCATGTATTTCTTTATCTTTATTAAAATAGTTTTCTTAACGACTGCACACATTAGGATCCCACCTAGATTATTTCTACTTACTCCAAAAGAGGAGTAGTAACTAGGAAAAGATAAAGACAACAATAATTTGGAGTTTAACTGTCGATCCATGCTTCTAGGTTTTATCTTAGTAAGATTGTTGGGTTTCATCTAATAACTAGAGACTTAAAAGGTAATAATTAACTAGGATCAATATAAGGGTTAGTAAAGCGACATCCTAAGACTCAAAAGGTAAAGGGTGAAATCTTTCTACTTATCCAAAAGACTGTAGAAGGTACATAACTTATCGATTCTATATTCAATGTATCGGGTTTGTTAAATAATGCAAGATAAGCCTACTGAGTTGAGAAGCCAGAGGGAACACAATCCTAGTGTTCACTTATAACTGATTACGACTGTAGCTGGTTCATTTACTTGCTTGAATTTACAACATAAATCCCTGTATTTACTTTTTCAATTCTACCCATTGACTACAACTGTTGAGATCCACAATTCCACGTATTCCCTTGGGATTTGAACCCAACCTTTGTTGGGTTACTATATTTTGACAGCGACCATATCATCTTTTGAAAGGAGGTATAGTTTGGATGCCATCAAAATTTAGCGTTGTTATCAGGGAACACACTATTGATTTATGAATTAAAGTTGTTGCAGTTTTTGGGTTTTTCTTTTTTTTGTTCTTAGTTGGGCATATGCTGATGCATACCTAGCACACGGAGTAGAGGAAATTCTTTACTCCCACTGATTCCAAATCCAAAGAGGATCCTATAAATACCTAGTAGGATATCAGAGCAGAAAAGAGATGATCTTCCTAAAGGGGTTCATGATGTTGTAACCCCCTTCCTCTCAAAGAGTATAATATAATATTGATCGTCAGACTAGTGAGCTATTAGATTAAGCAAAGAATGAGAGGAGGGCAATATAAGAAGCTCATCGTGTATCTTGAGAGGCAGAGCTATCTCAGCAGAGACAAGCAGCAGATCATCGAGCAGCACTCAGTGAAAACTAAAACAGAGCTAAAGGTGCCCATGTTCAAGTAATCACAACATAGAAGTATGTCCAACCATATATAGATGATGAGAAATATTTAGAATAAGTTGAGCCGGCAGAGACTAGAGCCATAGTTCCTCCTATTTTACCCCTAAGCATAATATTTGGCATTACGAGTGCAATGATCCAGCTCTTAAATCTAAAGGGTGTGTTTGCAGGTTTGTATACAGATGATGCAAACTTGCATCTTGGATCTATAGTTTGTATACAAATCCAGGGGTGAATCAGGAAGCGCTTAAACTGAGGTTGTTCCCTTTCTCACTTATAAGAGAATTATCTTTATGGTTAGAGAAACTGCCAAGAGTATCTATCACTACATGAAATGAGTTGTGCCGACAATTTTTGAACAATTTCTTTTCTCCATCCAAGATGTTGCAGCTTAAGGACAACATTTACAATTTCAGGCAACTACAATTAGAATCTATGTATGAGGTATGATTCAAGATCAAGAAGAAGCTGAGTGTGTTTCCCGACCATCAATTGTTAGGGATGAGCTTATTGGAGATATTTTATCAAGCCTTGACTATTAGCTCCAGAGCCATGGTATAAGCCGCATCTAGAGAAGCTTTTATAAGACCGCGCTGAGAGGCAACTTCGGAGATGTTAGATTATACCTCACTCACTAACCGAGGGTGGCAAACTCGCAAGGATAAGGGGGATCTAACACATATTCTATTGGCCCCTCCTATGACTAGAAAGTAGTTGATGATTCAGTAGCATAAAATATTGTATTGCTAAGAACTGATCTAGGGGTACTAAAAAAGTAGCTTGCAGCAGCAACTTCCAAGAAAGTGAATGCAGTAGTAGCACAGGGGTCATCTTCCAAAGCATACGAGTCAGAACTGGAGGAGGAAGTGAATTAACTAGATCTTCAGATGGTAGATTGCTGAGCCTAAGGAAAATAGAACCAAGGTCAAAACTACTATGATAGATATAGAGAATGTAGCTCAGAGCTAGATAGTGACTAAAGGAAAAAGGATGACTATAGAGAGAAGGGAGATAGGTACATTCCACCTAGCAGATAAGATACAGAATCTAAAATGGAAGAGATGTTAGCTATGTTAGTGAAGGGTTAAGAAAATCAAGAGATCAACCTTAAGGAGATTAAGGCTTATATTTTAGGGTTGACTCAGAAGGTCGAATCATATGACACTACTATTAAGTAGTTGGAGCACCAGTGGGTAGATGTCAGCAACTCTAAACTAGAGGCATCCAGGTACCCTTCCGAGAAACACTATGCAAAATCCAAAAAATGATGGTCATGTACTTGTTATTACCACAAGGAGTGGTATCACTACTATGGATCCCCACTACCTGCTGTAGAAGCTGTTGATGATGAGACACATGTTGTTGAGTCTGAAAAGGTAACAGGTGATAAAAGTTAAGCTACTGAAGACAAAGGTAAGGGTCCAGTCATTGAGCCAAAAGTCAGACAAATTCTGAGACCACCCCCACCTTTTCCTTAGAGATTAAAGCAAAAAAAAAAGAGGAAGATAAGTTCAAGCGATTCATTGAGATGCTAAATGATTTGAGCTTTAACATACCTCCTCTTAAGGCTTTGGAGATGATTCCTGAAAATGTCAAGTTCATGAAATAATTGGTCATAAGTAAGAAAGAAGCGGTAATTAAGGATATTGGTGGTGTTCACCACTGTAGTGCAGTCATGACTAGGTATTTGGTGTAGAAAAATAGGTGATTTTGGAGAATTTACTATACCATGCACTATTGGGTTATCCCAATTTACTAGAGCTTTCTGTGACTTAGGAGCCATTATTAATTTGATGTCGTTGGCCGTATTTAAGCAATTGAGCTTGAACCCTTCAGAACTGATGTCTATGCATGATATGGGTACAATCATGAAGATGGATGTTTTTTAGTGTGTTGAATACAACCTACGGAGTGTACGAGTTGGAGTGTAAAAAGGGCTCAAAAGCTGTCCCTCTATTGCACTCCATAGGATCCATTTTGTTCATTTAACACTAAGAGGGACTTTTGTCATTTTGCCTATTATTGTAATAAGTCTATAAATAGAATATGTTTAAGAACACTTGAGAGAAGTCTCTCTAGGCCGAAGACTAGGGCATAGCAAGTGTGAAAACACTTTTGAATGTGTTTTGCTTAGAAACGCTGGTGCTTGAGTGGTGGAATCCCTCTCGTGGCTTCGTAAGAGTGTGGTGTTATTATTGTAAGTTCTAGGGGTCCTTAGATGGAATATTTCTATGGGTTCTTGGATCTTATTGTAGTGTATGTCTCACTTCCTATCTTTACATTTCATGTTTTAGTTTGTGTTGTCTAGTTAACCATTGGTTCTTGTTGTTCTTGTAATCTTATAATCGTTGGTTCTTGTTATCATAGTTTTGTTTCTTCCTACCATATTGTTGATTATCTCTTGTTTTTTTGATATTTTTAGGTGTCAAATAAACCTACATATCTTGTATTCTTGTTGTGTTTGTTGAATTCGAGAGAGCTCCCCATTTGGTCCGCTATTTGTTGTGATTTGTGGACTGTTTTGGGGGATGATTTTGTGTTCTCTTATTTTATTCCGTATCATTTGGTATCAAATCCAAGTTTGATTTCGTTCCTACGAAGTTAATCTTGGGTTTGTTAGTTAGAAAATCGAAAAAAAAGCTAAAAATTGAAAAAAAAATCCAGAAAAGTTGAAATTTGTCTATTTTTATTTCTTGGCTGAAAATTGTGTTCTTGTTGTCTTGGCTGAGATTTGTTTGTTGTGTTTCTAGATCTAGTAGTGTTCTTGTTTGTTTCGTCGTTTCTAGTGTTAGTTTTCTTGTTCACTAACATTTTTGAGTCTAGATTTAAACTTGAGCTTAAACTTGTTGAAAGTTGTTGTTGTGAACATTGTTGTGGCCGTGTGATATTGTTATTGTTCAAGCTTGGCCGTGTGTTGTATTGTGGATTTGGAGTTGCACGTTAGGTTGTTGTTGTTTGTTGTTTGAGATTTGAGGTTGAACATGTGTTGTTGATGATGGAGAATCTAACATGAACCTTAGAATTCCAAGTGTTGTATTCTTGATGTTCTTCACCACCTTCATAACTTGTTGAAGAAAAGGTATTGTTTGATCTTAACACCAAGAAGAAAGAGAGTGGTATTGTTGTTAGTCTTGAAGACTTTTTTAAACCACCCTTAAGCCTTCTCCAATAATCTTCCAAGTTTTAAGGTCTTTCAAGACTTTTCCTACACAAAACAAAGACTTACAACGACTTCCAACAACCTTTCATGATTTAAGGACCTTGTTTTGTGGGAATAATATTAGCCAAGTCAAGACTTTTGTTTGAAAATTGAAAAGAGTTTCAAGACTTGTAGTTTCCCTCCATTAACTAAATCTCAACCATCCAAATTGAAAATTGACCAAGACAACCAATAAGTGGCTGCCACGTTATTATTTACTATTCATACGACAATTTTAAGCTCAAATTTTGATCTCTTAAGTTTCAATTTGTTGTTTTCTAGTTTCGTTTGTTGATTCTAATACCAACTTACAAACTAGTGACCATTTACTAGATTGTGAGTTGGTTTTGAAAACCGTTCTTTTTGTTTACGTCTTTGTGTGTTTCTTTTCTTATTTTTTGGAGTCGTTGTAAACGTTTGGTTCACCTCTCAACACCTCACAGAGTACAAGCAAGCTTACAACACTTGTGATATTAAAGTGTGAGGAATCCGAGAGGCAAAGAAATAAAGAGAGAGTGTAAGGACCTTTCTTGTACAACTAATTTGTTTGTGTTTTGTAGGTAACTTCTTAGCGACAATGAATAACAATGTTCCTAATGCTATTTTGTCCGAGAATGAAACTAAACTAAGCCAAATGAGATTGAAGGCAAATCTCAAGATGGAGAGAAAGCCGAGGTTCAAAATAAAGTTGTTATGTTCTCGGTTTCTTCTTATTTTGTGGGCTGTTTTGGAACCATTTTCATTTGGTTTGTGCTGTGAATTTGAGGTCAAATTCCTCTTAATATAGAGAAGATGATACGGGTACAATCATGAAAATGGACATTTTTTAGTTTATTGAATGCAACCTACGGAGTGTACGAGTTGGTGTGTGAAAAGGGCTCAAAAGTCATCTCTCTATTGCACTCCGTGGGAGCCATTTTGTTCATTTAACACTAAGAGGGACTTTTGTCATTTTGCCTATTATTGTAATAAGTCTATAAATAGAACATGTTAGGGTTTATTTCATTTGGTTGCTGAATATTGATGTAAGAACACTTGAGAGAAGGCTCTCTAGGCCAAAAACTAGGGCATGGCAAGTGTGGAAACACTTGTAAATGTGTATTGCTTGGAAACGTTGGTGCTTGAGTGGTGGATCCCTCTCGTGTCTTCGTAAGAGTGTGTTCTTATTATTATAAGTTCTAGGGGTCCTTAGATGGAATATGTCTATGGGTTCTTGGATCTTATTGTAGTGTATATCTCACTTCCTATCTTTACATTTCATGTTTTAGTTTGTGTTGTCTAGTTAACCATTGGTTCTTGTTGTTCTTGTAATCTTGTAATCATTAGTTCTTGTTATCATAGTGTTGTTTCTTCCTACCATATTGTTTATTAGCTCTTGTTGTTGTTGCTGTTTTTAGGTGTCAAATAAACCTACATATCTTGTATTCTTGTTGTGTTTGTCGAATCCGAGAGAGGTCCCCATTTGGTCCATGATTTGTTGTGATTTGTGGACTATTTTGGGGTGTGATTTCGTGTTCCCTTGTTTTGTCTCGTATCAATGCAGTTGTTGATGGCTGACCATACAGTGAAAAAACCTATGGAAATCTCATTTTATCTGATTGTGAGGGTGAATAACTTCATCTTTCCATCTAACTTTGTCATCCTAGACTATAAGGTTGACACCGAGATGCCCATTATATTAGGAAGACCATTTATGGCCACATGTAGAGCTATGGTTGACATAGAGAAAGGTGAGCAGAAATTTAGCGTAAATGGTGAGGAGGATATATTAAACATCCAAAAGTTAATGAAGCAGCCAATCGACATGAGGGAAGTGTTGGTGATTGATTGTATTGATGACCCTGAAGGATACTCCTATAGGTATATTGATGAATTTTGAGTAGTCAAGATACCTGCATCGTGCCGTGATGTTAAATCAAGCATTGCATGAGAGACAACCTATGGACTTGTTGGTGAAGTTTGAGTAACCAACACATCCGCGTCGTGCCATAACGTTATATCAAGCACTGAGTGGCAGGCAACTAACTATTTTTCGTGTTCACATTTTTGTTATTTTTTGGTAGGTTTTAACTCTTGGAATTACCCAGAATATGGTAAAAGAATTGCTACATTCATCGATTTCCAGTTTATAGAACTGTGTGATCAACCCATCATGGTCACAAGTACCATATGGTAAGTTGAGTAATAAGTTAAAAAATTGAAATTTTGAGGATGAAAAATGGAAAGTTCTGGACTTTGGCATCTAGTTTTATTTTTGGGACCCCAAAGTTAGGTTGTGGGGCCATAAGTAGTTGGAAAAATATCAAAACGCTAAGTACGAATTACTGGAAAGCGGGCCAAAATGTTTGGCCCGACACTTGTACCCTCACCTATTGGCCACAAGTGGCACCTATGCCCCATGCCTGGTCGCAGGTGGCTGCCGTAGCTAGGTCAAAAGTGGGCCCAATTTTGGGCCCACCAACACATATATTTATGACCTAAAATAGACCCCCAGCTATATTTAAACAACTTTGACCTTATTCTAACTCATTCAAATCCTCAAAACTTTACTTTTCTCTTTGAATTCAAACTTTCCTCTTAAAACACAAACTAACCCATACTTAAGTAAAGGCTAAGTTGACACTTATTTGAGATACCAACTTGTCCCAACACACTAAAAACAAGTTCCAACTTTTGTTTTGCTTGACTTCTTCATTATTCACTCCTGGTTCTTCATAAAAGAGGTAACTTTCTCGGCTCCTAATGGTTATGTATTGATCTATTAATTGTTTAAATAAGTTGATATATGTATTCCATTTCAAAATATATACAATCTATCATGCTTATATCTAGGAGCCTTGAAGTAGACTAAAATCATAATGTAAGGCCTTGTTTTGAAGTAAAATCTAAAGTTGGGCCCCAATCGAAAGTTGAACGTGAATGAATAGAGTAATACCACTAGTTGAGCATGTTTGTTTGTGTTTAAAGTTATGATTTATGATAGGTGTGTGAACATTAGACTTGTTGGAATTTCAAATAGGCTAAAGGGGTGTGAAAATTGAGAAAAAATTTAAACTTTTTGAATTTTGAGTTTTTCTTCAACTTTTGCTATCCCTCACTTTTGTCGGAAACTAACAACTAGTTTTTCAGGTACATATGGAACCTAAATCTATAAATAAGAAGAAGGATGATACCTCGAAGAGACGGGAAGAGTCTTATGAGCCTATTGGTTCAATGGAGGAGTACCCGAGGTAGCGATATAAAGATACTGTAGTTGAGGTGACACATAGAGTTACTAGAGGGCAGACACGCCAGGCTGCTCATAAAGTTGCAACTCAGCCAAGGATAAATTTAGCATAAATTTCACCCCCACACACTTCTCCACCTGATGATGATAAAGAGTAGAAAAAGACAAATTCTGAATCTACTCCACAGGTTGTTGCTCAGGACCTCTAGTCTGAGGAGGGGTCCCAGGATTGATCCGAGAAGGCAGAGCAAGAGGAGTCATCAGTGGTGCCCCAGTCTGAGAAGGTTACCACTAATCATGTACAGAAGTCAGAGGTAACCCAGTCTGAGGAGGGTACAGAGTAGCTTTCCCACATGTATCATTACAGAAGGGGTAGGGTCCCGTACCTACACATAACTCAGATGCACCTCCCGAGGAGGGACATCCAAGATGATGTGTGGAAGGGATATAGGAGTTATTTGATATCAATATTTATATTTGGGAAGCAGGCAGGCCTACGAGGGTTATTTATAAGGACCGCTGGATTGATCTATCAGGGCTGAGTCGAGTACCATAGTTATGGGTGGTATTTGATTGATGTCAGTTAGAGTGGATGACTAGACCACTTGGTTCTTACAGCCCGACTATTGTAAAAGAATTTTATGCATCCTACCTAGCTACAATAGTCCTTCCTATACGCAGAGCCCTATGCCTAGTGAGATTCGCGAGGCAGACACAACTTGATCATATACTGGTTAGAGGGGTCAGAGTTGATACTTCAGTAGAGACGATCTATAGAGTAATATTCAGCCCATATTACATTAATCCTACATCTACGATCGAGTGTGACCATAGACTGAGGGTCACAAGTGATTGACATATCATGTGGGAAGTTGAGCACCGACGAGAGAGGGTTGAGATGGCTAGGTGGATAGCCGATTATATTTCACCTTTGGGTGATATGACCTCATGGATTGAGGGTCATGGTATGATTAAGAAGGGCCTATTAATATTTGAGGCCATATTTTGGTGGTTGCTAATTAGATACTGACTGATACCCACTGCTTTGAATAATATGTTAACTTGGGAGGGAGCAGTACTGGTTGCTTGTATGATGGCCGGATATGCTGTTGATTTTGATGTCATTCTCTGGTATGAGTTACTTGAAAGAGCATTTGGGGAGTTGACTAATCTGTCATTCCCATGAATGATTCAAAGGCTATGTGATGAGGTTGGTGTACTTGCGATATCGAGAGTAGAGAAGATGGTACTTATAATGACGACTGCGCAAACAAAGACTATAAAGAGTATGGCACCCCCCAGACCTTCCCAGGAGATCTATAGAGCCAGTAGCAGTACCTAGGGCCCAACCTGAGGGCCTAATAATTTCCACATAGCATACTGGTACACATCAAGAGGATATGGGTGTTAGTGTTGATATGGAGATAGGGAGCACAAAAAGGCTCTACATTCGAGTACATAGGGCGAGGGGACACCAGCCACTTCTTCTTCAGCCCCGGCTTTGACCTTAGATCCAGTTGGTGTACCTACAGAGCCTACTCGCCCATATACTATAGCTTCTGCTATAGGTATAATTACAATATCTAGCAAGTTTTGCTAGAGCTTAGTGGATAGATAGAGGGCCATCGATGCTAGGTTGAGGGTTATTAAGACCGAGATGACTATCCTCTACGAGCAGATGAGATCATAGGTTAGGACTAGATTTGAGCAGAAAGAGGATGGATGAGAGGCTAAACAGAGAGCTGCACTGTTTGAGCTGTGTGCTAATTTCTAGACATGAATTGATGAGTTTGGGAGATAGGTTACAACCTAATTTATAGAGATAGATATGCCAAATTTAGCCCAAATGAGGTAGGAGTTTGATACATTATGAGCAGAGGTACGCTCTCTCACAGAGAGTTGTGTAGCATCCATTCTCTCAGTTATACCCTCGATGGTCCATATCATCTCTGCACACACCGAGATAATTTGATTTCCTTGTAGAGGATGAGGAGGAGGTCCCAATAATTGGGTCCAAGAAAGGTCACATAGACGACTTTCAGGATACTAATATGCCATATGACCAGGAAATTAAAAAGACCAGACATGATTTGATGGAGACTTCATTCATCGATAGAAAGAGGCGTGCATCTATAGCAGTGGTTGCATCCTCTAGTAGTGGACCACCACCACCACCGCCTCCGCTAGCTGATATGCCCCCATTTAGGGATGCTCATAATTCAAGAGCCTAGTGCATCCTAGGTATGTTCTCACTTCCCTCTATTTTACTTTATTTTAATACATTGAGGATAGTGCATAATTTTTAGTTGGGGGTGGGCTTACTATGCCGCTATGGGCTTTTCTTATTGTGATTCTTTTCCTGTCGGTCGCGATATGATTGTAGAATTGACATGTCTAGGATAATTTTGTGTCATATTGTGTTTTATTTTGTATTGTGTTTTTTTTGTGTTATTAGGGGATTTTTAAGTATTTAGGACTGTAGTCATAATTTGATTGATTTTTGATACCTCTCTAAAATTTTGTGTTTAATAACTGTGTGCATGTATATATGTGTGAACACTATTGATCTTGTTATGGCATTAGGAGTAGGGACATGATAATCACTTGCTAATAATTTTATAAACTAGATAGGAAGTAGTTGGTAATATTGACTCTGTGCTATGTATGTGTGATACTACCTAGTTCCCTTTGTGTGTTGAATTCAAAAATTTCCTGGTTAGTCTTGCCTAGGTTGAAAGATAGTCAGTTAGGATAGGATCATAAGCCCTTTTTTTTTTAATTTTTTGTCCACTTTTAGCCTAAATAACCTTCCCATTATGAATTGTGTCCCTTGATCCCTATTTTGAGCCTCATAGCCTATTTCTCTTATTTCACTTATCCACCTTCCCATTTGTGCTATAATGAACATATTTTGGCCCTGGTCCTCCTTGGACATTGGTGCACCTCAACTCAGGTAAAATGCGTTAGTTGAGAGTGACTATCATTGGGTGCATAATGTAAAGTGGATATGAAGAAGGGTAAAATAAGAGGAAAATTTAGTAGGGCTGGGTGTGGCTTAAAAAGAAATGAAGAAAAAAGAAAAAAAAAAAGAAAAATTGTGAAAAAGTAAAAAAGAAAAGAATAAAAGATCACACCCAACTTGAATGTGCAATAAAGAATAAAATGGGAGAAATAAGGGTGGAATAAAAAGAATTGGCTAGTAAGTGAAACCCCAAGGTTAGTGTAGTTCCAAGGAGGCTTAGTCTCTTGATATGTCCATATGTACCATGTCAGCCCCCAAGCCTACATTACAAGCTAAAAAAGTCCTATAGTGATCCTAGCTTGACTAGCTAAAAACTAAGATAAAGAAAATAAGGGCAAGCCTATGGTATTTGACATGCATTGATTAAAAATTCTCTTTTGAGTGTGAGTGTCTCTTGAATGTCCCTGCATTGACATGCATTATTTCATATGAGTGAGTGGGACATCCTTGTTGTGAGAACATTTAAGCCATATTACTAGCTATTTGCTTTTTTGGGATAGTGTAACTTGCATATATGAGTGGTTATATGTTGCTAATGTAATTTCCATATCTTGATCCCATTGTGTCACATTGTGGTGCTTCATGTTCATACACAGTTGGTCTTGAAAAATAAGATTGGATGGGTGTTGTGTTCTGAGCTTTAAGTGTTGACCGACTGCCTTGAATAGCTTAGATTCTCCTAGTTAAGCATCATTTTTATTTTTGTTGTGTTTGTTGCCCGAGGACATACAAACATTCTAAGTTGAGGGTGTTGACGTACTATAGAACTATAGCACCTTCGATGCTTAAAATAAGGAAATATGCAAGTTTCTGAGGTTGTTTTGTTAGATATGATGCGTTTTGGGTATGTTTTGCAGGAAATCATGTTTTGGATGCTAAGTCTGTGATAAAGATGAAAAAGATATTTTAGGCTACTTTTTGGAGCAATATGTTCGGGATATTTTCTGGCTTATTCGTGATTGAAGCATTTTAAGAAATTGAAGAAGAGTTGAAAAGATGACTCCCAGCACTTACAAGTCAACATGTGGACCGAAAGTAGGACCTATGAACCACTAGTAAGCAAAGAAAGTGCAAAAAGTCAAAAATTCTGAGAGCTGACCTACAAGATTTTTTGTGCCCTATACCTGCGCTCACCATGCTGACCGCAGGTACTACCTACGCCAAGGGTCAGGGCACAAGTAGGGGCCATAAGTGGCCATCGACCCTGTTTTCTCCTATTTAGTTTGGGCTTTGGTTTTAAGGTTTTTTCATGTACTATAAATACCCTTTATGTGTTTTTAGTAGGATTTATGCACTTTTGATACTCACAAATATATTTTGATTCCAAAATTTGATTTTGATCTTGGGATTCTCTTGTATTGACTTCAGTTGATTAATTCAATTACGGATGTGGGTTTTTATACTTCTTATCATTGTGATTTCATCTATACTTTTGATTATGAATGTTATTGATTTCTTCAAAAGTATGAGCGGATAAAACCCATAACTAGGGTTGTGGAAACCCTGGCGGATTGACGAAGTAGGGGAAGTATTGTGGTTGTTCTGAATCGATACCCATGCATGTATTACTTTATCTTCCTTGTAATAGTTTTCTTAATGGGTGCACATATTAGGATTCCACCTAGATCATTGATACTTGCTCTAAAATAGGAGTACTGACTAGAAAAAGATAAAGACAACAGTAATTTAAATTTTAGCTACCGATCCACACTTCTAGATTTTATCTTAGTAAGATGGTTAGGTTTTATCAAATAACTAAAAACTCAAAAGGTAATAGTTAACCGGGATCAAGATAGGGTTAGTAGACGACATCTTGAGACTCAAAAGGTAAAAGGTGAAATACTTCTACTTGTCCAGAAGTCTGTAGAAGGTACATAATTTATTGATTCTGCATGCAAGGTATTGGATTGGTTCAACAAAGCACAATAAGCCTACTGAGTTAAGAAGCCAGGGGGAATACAATCCTATTGTTCACCAATGATTGATTATGACTGAAGCTGATATATTTACTTGCTCAAAATTACTACACAAATCCCCTCATTTACTTTTCCAGTTCTGACCATTGACTACAACTGCTAAGATCCATAATTACACATGTTCCCTTAGAATTCGACCCCAACCTTTGTTGGGTTACTATATTTTGACAGGGACTGTATCATCTTCTGAGAGGAGGTATAGTTTGGACGTCATCATATTCCAAAAGATTCAGATCCATGGAACAGTTTATGGAATCCCAAAATAAGTTTAGGCATTTTCTAAAAAACCTAGGACATCATCTTCTCACTCTATAGCTAGTGCTCTACCCTGGTTTCAGGGGTCCAAGGGCAATCAGTTTAGGAAAGAAGTGAGAGTCAATGTTCCTAGATAACGAGTTATTAAGAGAAAGAGAGTATGAGCCGATTCATGCCTTCTCGACATCCATGTAAGTAATGTGGAAATCTTTATTTAGGTGCATGTTGGTTTGGGATAGATGTTTGTTTTTGGTGTGGTATGTCGGGGAACATGATAAGAAAGTGCTTATAAAGGGGTATGGGTGGTATGGCACGACCTATTGGATCTTTCATTGTATCATCGTCATCAATTCCTTCTTTAGGTAGGGGTATACAACCTACAGGTCATGGTAGAGGTGTTAAGAAAATATCTAGTTCTAGAAAAGTTTAGAATCATAAATATTCTCTAGTGGATCGACAAAATTTGGAGGCCTCTCTTAATGTGGTTACATGTACATTATCCATCTTTTCACATAATGTATATGCATTAGTTGATCCAGTCTCTGCTTTATCAAATGTCACTTCATTGATTGTTGAAAAGTTCAAAAGAATACCAAAATCACTGGTTAAGTCATTTGAAGTATCTTCGCCAGATGGTGAGTTTATTATAGCTAAGAGAGTGTCTCAAAATTGTATAATAATTGTTTGTGGTCATGATACAATGACTGACCTTGTTGAGCTCGAAATGATAGATTTTGATATATGGGTATGGATTGGTTTTACTTTTTCCATGGTAGATTGTCGAACTCAGAGGGTGCATTTCTATTTTCTAAAATAGGCAGTCCTTGAATGGAAGGGTAATATTATTGCCCCTAGAGGTCAATTTATTTGTTATCTTAAAACAAAGAAAATGATGTCCAAAGGTTACATATGCCATCTAGTGAGAGTAAAAGAAATAAATGTGGAGCCGTCAATTCTTCAAACTGTTCTAATGGTAAATGAATTTTTGATGTATTTCCTGAAAATCTTCTAGGTTTTTCTGTAGAACGAGAAGTAGAGTTTGTAATTGATGTAGTTCCAGGTATTCAACCTATCTCTATTCCTCCGAATAGAATGCCTTGATAGAATTATGGGAGTTGAAAGAGCAATTAAAAGACTTGCTAGAAAAAGGATTCATAAGGCCTAGAATATCCCCTTGGGGTGCACCAGTGTTAGTTTTGCGTAAGAAAGATGGCTCATTGAGATTGTGTATTGAGTACTTATAACCGAATAAGGTGATTATTAAGAACAAATATGCCCTTTCATGAATTGATGATATATTTGATCAATTACAAGGTTCTAAGTGTTTATCAAAGGTTGACTTGAAGTCGGTTTACCACCAAGTGAGGGTTAAAGAGAAATATATACCGAAGACAACTTTTCAAACAGGTACCGTCATTACGAGTTTTTAGTTATGTCATTTGGGCTAATAAATGTACCAACAATTTTTATGGATTTGATAAATAGAGTGTTCAAGCCATTTTTAGATGTGTTTGTGATAGTTTTTATGATGATATTCTTGTTTATTCAAGATCAAAAGAGGACATGCTATTCACTTAATACAGGTGTTACAGATTCTTCATGATCGTAAGTTATATGCAAAGGTCTCTAAATGTGAGTTTTGGTTAAAATCTGTAGCATTCTTGGGTCTTATTGTATTTGATGAAGGGATAAGGATTGATACTCAAAATATCAAAGTCGTGAAGGACTGGGCAAGAGCTACAATGCCTATGGAGATTAGAGAATATTTTGGTTCCTCTATTTCCTTGTCATATATGTTTTCATTCGTATTTCTCTCCTATCTTTTTTTTTTCTTGTCTAACTCTTGTATTGGTTTCTCTAAGAAAAATTTTTTAATATGAAAATAGTGAAATTTGAATAAAATGAATTAGTATTCTTATTTTAGTTTATCTTTGAAGAAAAAAGACAAATTTAGAATTAGATTTACTAATAAAAGGGCAAACAAATCAACATAATTGATACTCCATTTGTTAAATGAAGGATGAAAATTAACAGATTTAATGAATGAAAAAGAAGTCGGTTTCTGTTTCTAAAAACTCAAGTGGCAGTAAAGTCAAATTCAACAGTGCAGATGTATTTTTTATTAATGAGATTAAAAGTGCACAAGTTTTGTAAACTTAAAGGACAAATAGTACCAGGTTATATTTAAAGGACAAAGTTAAGCTTGCCCCAAAATGTCGAATAATTTTGGCAAAAAACTGAGTTAAAAAGGGTGGATTATTTTTGTATTTTATCAACATTTAAAGTTTTAAAAAATTCATTTTACACCCCCCATTTAACTTAATCATTTTGACCTTAAACAGAGAAAGGAAAGTAAGGTAATCCTATTAATCAGGTCGGTTCAAGTCAACCCGGGCTCAATTCATTATTTTTTACCGGTCACGGTTCAGGTTCGACTCGATCTTGGCTCTAACTAGGTCTCAGTCCTTGTCAGGCCCAACAATAGAAAATTCCGCAATGACCCGGCCACGCCCTTTTTGCATTTTTAATCGTTCTTAATAGGCTGGTTCGGACTGACCCAAACGTTCTGATTTATTGGGACAATTTATTGGGCCTAGACTTTTTTAAAAAATTGTAATTTAGAAATTTGAAGGCTTTTTTAAATTGAAATTTTTGAAATTGACATTTTAAATAAAATTAATAGAAATTGGAATTTTGAATTTTGAAATTTTAAATTTAATTTGAAAGTTCAAAATTAAAAATTCAATTTCAATCTCAAATCCGATGTTCAATTTTTTAAGTGGGTCATTAAATTTTCAACTTTAAACATGGAGGCAATTCAAGATTTTCAACTTGGAGCCAATTCAAGTTTGAAAATTTTCATACGATCCTCATTCTATCTCTAATTTTCAAGTTTCAACTTTCAACTCTCATCTTTCAAGTTTTCATGGATAATAATATTCCACTTACACCTCCACCGCCACCCCAGCAACATCACGGAAGGAGATCGATTTTGGTATAACTTCTTTTTTTATGTGATTAGATGATAAAAGTGTCCAATGTAACTTATGTAATTCTACTTTAAATTACTATGGTATGGGTGCTTTGATTTGGCATATGAGGAGCCATCATGAAGATGTAGTTCTTAGGATTACTTAGTTTGTTTTTAAAATTTCTATTTATGTAATTTTATCAATTTAATAATCAAGTTTGTATGTTTTTAAATTTCCATTTATGTAGCGTTATGATTGTTATGATCTCTTTAAGCTTGTATGTTTATGAATTTTCAAGTACGTAATCTTATCAATTTATCTAAGTTCGTACGTTATAATTAAATTTGAAATGTGAAATTTGAAAATTGAAATTGGTATGTTAACAACTTGAAATTTGAATTTGCATATTCAACATATACTAGTTTAAAAGAATACATACATATTCATATATATTATATACATTGAACATATACTACTTGAAAGAATAAAAAATAAATATACATACAAATATACATTCAATATATACTACTTAAAGAATATATAGACATATATATATTCAATATATATTACTCAAAAGAATATATAATGTATACATACATATATACATTCAATATATACTACTTTAAAAAATATATAAAAAAATATATACATACATACACATTCAACATATACTACTTCAAAAAATATGCATACATACATACATACATACGTACATAGATACATACAATACACACTCACACACACACACATATATTCACTATACTACTAATAAAAAAATATACATATTATAAATTCAACAACATATACTACTACATAAAAAATATATAAATGCATGTATACATTTAATATACTAGTAATTAAAAGGATATACACATTATAAATTCAACAACATATACTATTACTTAATAATATATATATATATATATATATATATATATATATAGAGAGAGAGAGAGAGAGAGAGAGAGAGAGAGAGAGAGAGAGATTAATAAATAAAATTAAGAGAATATACTTATTATAAATTCAACAATATACACTATAAATTCAACAACATACACTACTTAATAATATATAAGTATAATGTATATCACTTAATATAAGATACATACAATATATTCAACAGCATACGCGACTAATTAAAAATATATGCATACAATACATTCAACAACATATGCTACTATTTAAAAAAATATACATACAATATATTCAATAACATATACTATCACTTAAGTTTTAAAAGAATATATTCAATATATAATATTACTACTTAAAGAGTATATAATATTATATATTAGAGGAAAGGACAGAAACGACACTTCAAATTAAACCATTTCCTTGAAAATGACATGGAATTTAAATTCCACTTTCTAGCCATTTTAATTTACTGACTGGTTCTATACTATTTTTACACAACTTTTATACAGGTTTTATACAAATCTTATACATAAATATTCTATACGGAAATTATATAGTTTTGATACATAATTTATATAATAACTGTACATTTGCACTTCAAATTAAACTATTTCCTTGAAAATGACCATGAAATTTAAATTCCACTTTTTAGCCATTTTAATTAATGACTGGTTCTATACCGTTTTTACACAAATTTTATACAGGTTTTATACAAATCTTATACATAAATATTCTATACAGAAATTATACAGTTTTGATACATAATTTATATAATAACTGTACTTTCTTTTAGACGTTTTATACAACAATTATATAATTTATATACACTTTCTATATATTGCACATATACATATTTGATAGAACTCTACAATTTCTGTACATATAACTTATATAGATTCATATTCTATTTAATAATTATATCATTTTTATATAATTTAATTATTATTTCTAAATAGTAAAAAAAGCAGAATATTTGATCAATTTGAAAATTTATAGTAAAAAAAAATTGAAATATTTTTAAAAAGGCCGAATTGCCCAAGTTGAATATTGTATCAGTATTGTATATAGACTGTATCAGTATCATATATGAACTACGTGGATCAAAATGATCCAAATTGGAAAAGATTAGGAAATGGCCATAAAATGACATTTGTTTAGCCGACTGGACATTATTTATCCAAATGCCAAACTTGGGCTATAATTAGGCTATTATTTTTTAAAAAGATCATAAAGTGTCATTTTCCCAACATATTATACAATACATATTACGTATAAGAATATACAATATATTAACAACATATGCTATTACTTAAAAAATTTAAATACAATATATTCAATAACATATGCTACTATTTAAAATATATATATATATACAATATATTCAACAACATATACTCTTATTTAAGTCTTAAAAGAATATATTCAGCATATAATGCTACTACTTAAAAGAGTATATATATTATATATTATACAATATATATTACTTATAAGAATAGCCATAAAATATATTCAACAACATATAGTACTACTTAATATAATACACACTGTATATAAGGGAGCATCTTTGAATTTGGTAGTCTTCGCATTATTTTTTTTTTGTCCATTTTAATCCTAATTAGATTTTAATGACTTTGCAAGCTTTCACCCATTTTATAAATTTAAACAATTATATAAACTTATTAAATGCCATGCAAAAAATGATGAGTCATAAAATACGTGAAAATGACACCATGAAAGATCTTTATGTAACCAATTAAAAAATAATTCAAAATTTGCGATCTTCTTTTATGTGAAAAATAATAATAATAATAATAATAGTAATAATAATGATAATAATAATAATAATAATAATAATAATAATAATAATAATAATAATAATAGTAATAGTAATAGTAATAGTAATAGTAATAGTAATAGTAATAGTAATAATTTGTTTAGTCCTCACAATGAGTTTTTTGTTTATTTTATCCCTAATTGAAGTTTTAATAACTTTGTAAGATTTCACACATGGAAGGAACATCTACCAAAGTATTTTTTGAATCGGACCTTTTAATTATTTATTTAATTTAGATTCTATCTTAATTTATAATTAACTTTATTGATGGAATCATACAACAATTCGTAGGATCAAATATTTTTATATCATTTAAATATTATACTTTTTTTACAAAATAATTAGCCAATATATGTTTAATTGAGAAAAAAATATGAAGTTAATTCAACATAAGGTAAAAAAAAATTAATTTAGATCGTTAAAGACATTAATTTAAGAACTTTCAATAAAATAAAAAGAAGAAGAATTTTAGTACATGCTTTTTCTTAGAAAATTAAAAGAACGTCTGTAATATACTTTTAAAAAAATTGTTCTTAAACTTACAAAAACTTTTACTTCCTTCCGTTTAATTTGTCTGTCTAATTTTGACTTAGCACAAAATTTTAATAGACAATGAAGATTTTTGAATTTTGTGGTCTTACACTAACAATATGTTGAAAGGATCAAATTTAGGTTATTATAAATCAAACCATAATAATTAAATCAACTGCATAATTGGCTTTAGATGGTTGGTAATTAGTTATCGGATTAATAGTTGGTGAACAAATTAAAATTTACAGTTATTGACTTATCGATGCGAGCGGATTACTCAATTTTCTCATCTGACAAATCGTTAACCCATTAAGAATTGTCATATTTACATGTTTACCTAGATATATAAAGTATCTCTTGAACAAACTCAAAAATTAGAACCTCATTCACTATTCTATTTACTTCTAAGATTAGGAAATAGGCAACTTTTTGTGACTTCTAACCATAAAGAGTAGTCAATTTCCCTAAAAAATTAATGAAACCTGAATTTAATTCTTAATTGAAAAGACAAATTATTCTTGACAACATGAAGGACTGCAACAAAAATGAAAAAACTCCAATATGTTCTTTACAAAGTTTAATATAAAACTGAAAATTTTCAAACCATATCAAAATTTTGATTTTTATAGTCGACCCAACAATTAAAAAATATTTCTTCATACATTTTAGTTTTGAAGAAAATTCTCATTTGGGTTTATGTTATAACCTATGAAAAATATTATATGAACAAAACTCAACAAGACTAAACGATTGATAAATAGATTAGAACTATATACAAACAACTTAGTCAAAAAAGAAATGGAGGACATATAGATAACTTCTCGATATTTTATTGTCACTTAGATTTATCCAATACACTGTCCAATAATCGTCCATTCATTATTAATTAATCTAGTATCGAACGAATCGTATCTTATCAGTTGACTAGCGAATTAGTATATTTAAAAATCAATAACCAATAAGTCAAATCGATAAACATAATTATCTGCCCGATTTGCCAATAAATAATATAACGAAAACTCTTTTAATCTTATGGTGTTAAACATGCTATGTGAAAAATCGAAATTAAGGGATTCCCATGAAAGGAAAGAGATATTCTCTTAAATGAACTGAATTAGAAAATAGGACAAAAAAATTGAAATTGATATATAATTTAAAATTTTAGAAATATTTATAAAATTGTTAAACGATCTTTAACTAATGCAAGACAATGCCATGTGACCAGGAGGTCACGGGTTCAAGCCTTAAAAACAGCCTCTGGCAGAAATGCAAGGCAATGTTGCGTATAATACACCTTTGTGATGGGGCCCTTCCCCCACCCTATATATATATATATATGTATGTATGTATGTATGTATGTGTATATATATTTCAAAAACATATATTTCTTAAAAGGATAATACTTCAATATATTTAAGAATTGACATATACTACTTAAAAGTTAAATTTATATAGAATTTTTATATATCAATACTTATTTAATTAATATTTGGCAACATTATTTTTCAATATATTTTTTAAAGTTAATGCAAACTTTGATAATCTATAATATATTAAAAGTTTGAAGGCCCTTAGAAAAGTGATTTGAACTTTTTGACCTTCATTAAAACATTTTACAATAGACAAGATCGTCTTTTCACTTTTTTTCTCCAATTATATATATAATTTTGAATCCTAAAATATATGGGTTAGGATTTTAAAATATGGTAAAGGATTAGAACTTTAAAATATGGTAAGTTTTTTTTTTCTTAAATTAGGACTAGGTTTAATTTTCAACTTATATTCTTAATTAGGGATTTGAAATCCACTAAATTTTGAATAAAGTGAAAGTTTACTATACTTTAATAGTACCGGCACTTTAACTACATTGTCTTAAATTTACAGCAATGCACGTAGGTTTAATTTAATTATTTTTATATTATTTAAGTATTCAAGATATAAAGAAATACTATACCTATTTTAACTCAACAGGAACTCTTAATATTTTATAATTCTAAATTAATTTAAATATTACCTAATATAACTACTTATTAATGTGTAGTAAATATAAGTCTCCAATAACTCTACTTAACTAATATTTTATAAATAATTTTTAAGTCCGTTTATTTCTACTTCCTCCTTTCTCTTCTTATTACGTCTCTTTTCTTCTTCTTGTTTGTCTTTCTGTTTAGGTTATGTGCAAAAAAATCAAATGTGATATATTTTCATCTCTTTTCTTCAAAGTATTAACCTTCGCTTCAACAAGAATGGTTGTGATTTTATTCGTTATGTTTTCTTCAACCATTGTAAATGTCATCCGCTAGGTTAGTATGTTATTCTCTCTCTCTTTTTTTGAGTTGTTTTTCCTTTTTTATTGGTTGTCGTGGCTTATTATTTTTTCTTTAACTTGGGAGTGATTTTAAGTTTAACACGTCATGCATTATTATCTGTTTTGTTTATGAATTTTGATTTCTAGGTTTGATATTCTTGTATGTTCGAATTTAACAACGTAATTATTTTTCTCATATATATATGTTCTTACGATAAAATATCTATTTTGAACTTTTTGTACTTTATTAAAAACCTTCGTAATAGATAAAATCATTTAATTTTAAATAATCAAAAGTTACACGTGTGAGGCACGTGCAACTAAACTATATATATATATATATATATATATATATATCTATAATCTATAATATATTAAAAGTGTGAAGGCCCTTAGAAAAGTGAATTGAACTTTTGTCCCTTCATTAAAACAGTTCTCTTTAGACAAAATCGTCTTTTACCCTCTTCCCTACAATTAAATTCTACAAAATAAATATAATAAAATTTTCTGAACTAAAATTTTCCTAATTTTCCTTTACCCAAATTTTTCTTTGCCCGTTTTATGTATTTTAACCAAATTTAGCTTTTCTCCATAATAAAATTTCCCTAACTAAAATTTTCCTAATTTTCCTATATCCAAATTTTTCTTTACCCGATTTCTGTATTTTAACCAAATTAAGCTTTTCTCCATAATAAAATTTTCCTAAATAAAATTTTCCTTTACCCAAATTTTTCTTTACCCATTTTATGTTTTTTTAATCCTATTTGATTCCTACTTGGTTTCTTTCAACCATGGCTTTTCCTATCCTTTTATATAAACGCTTGAGTTTTTTTTCATTGTTCATTATTATAAACAACTGCGATCTTTCATTGTTTTTTGTCTCAACAAAGTTTATTGTTTTCCGTCTCAGCACAGTTTCAACAATTTCAGGTTTTTGATCGTTATATCATCTCTCCCTTTTTACGTTGTTAATTTAAACACAATAGTACTTGCTATGCCAACTTAATTTTGCTTAGCTTAATTTAGCTTAATGTGTCCTTTTAGTTCAATATTTTTTATTTTCTACTTCTCATAACTTCTCATAGCATACCTCAACATATTCCATTCTATGTCTCACTTTAGTAGAATATATTATACTTTCTGTTGCTCATAACTAACTTCTTTATCTACCACCTACCAACAAGATCGCTCAGATAAGAATTAGTTGGATCAAAATCGAAGCTTTGTGATCACTATTATATGCTCAGATAAGAATTAGTTGGATCAAAATCGAAGCTTTGTGATCACTATTATATTTTTTTTTATAGTTACAGGTCGTAGATGAATGTCAGTTGGCTTTGGAGAATTTCTTGTGTAAAGTTTAGATTTAATTATATTGTTTTGATATCTTTATTATCTTATTATTGTTTTATTTTAATTTACAGATGCTAGATGAATGCGGGTCGGCTTTAAAATTTTTTTTTAGGTAAAGGTTAGGGTTAATTGTATTATTATAATATCTCTATTAGTTTATTATTTTGTGGTAGTTTATAGTTCGTAGATGAATCTTGATCGGCTTTGAGAAATTTATGTGTGTAAAATTTAAGTTTAATTGTATTATTTTGATATCACTTTTATTGTATTATTTTGTTGCAGTTTACATGTGATAGATAAATGTTGGTCAGCTTTGAAGAATTTCGGAAGACTTTGAGAAACTTTTTGTGTGTAGAGATTAAATTTAGTTGTATTATTTTGATGTTTCTATCATTGTATTATTTTGTTGCAATTTACAGATAGTAGATGAATATCGATCAACTTTTAAAAATACTTTTGGTAAATGTTAGGTTTAATAAATAAATTCTTCATCCTTACATACACAAAAGATATTAAATTTAATTATTATATTCATATTTATTATTTAAACAACTATCATATTTAGTGTAATTTTTGTACTCATCAAAGTGAGGTACACGCGCAAGGCGCGTACACCTAAACTTGTGATTTGAACTTTTAGAAATCACTCGCTCAAGGCGCAAGGCGCAAGGTGTGAAAACCTTTAAAAAAGTGATTTGAACTTTTTACTCTTCATTAAAAGACTCTTTTTTTAGACAAAATTATTTTTCACTATTTTTTAAATTTATTAGTTAATTATTTTTATTATATTAACTAGACTTCCTAAAATATGTGAGACCCATAAAATATATATGGCAGGAGAATTAATTAATATTTTCCGTTCAATTAGACTTCCTAAAATATATGAGATTCCTAAAATATATGGTAGGAAAATTAATTAATATTTCCCATCCTTATTGATTGTGATTCTAATTTGCGTTTTGCGCAGAAATACTAGCAATCTACATGATACTTGTGTTTTATTTTGTACATAGATAATAGCAATCTACGTGATATTTGTGTTCTATTTTGTGCAGAAATACGAGTAATCTACGTCGTATTTGTGTTAGCTCTGATTCTATTTTGGGGTATGAGAAAACGATTGATGCTCATCTAGCTTGATTCGATTGCATCGATGCTTGATTTTCTAATCCTCAACTTCTTCACTGTTTTTGTCATCATAATAGAATTCAACATGTGTGTGTGTGTATGTATATATATATATATATATACCTTCTTTGTTTTCATTCAAATCATTCTTCGGGGTTAAGTTGGATCAAAATCAAAACTTTGTGATCACTATTATATTTTTTTTATAGTTTACAGGTCGTAGATGAATGTCGGTTGACTTTAGAGAATTTCTTGTGTAAAGGTTAGGTTTAATTGTATTGTTTTGATCTTTATTTCTTATTGTTTTATTTTAATTTATAGATGCTAGATAAATGTTGGTCGGCTTTGAATTTTTTTTTTACGTAAAGGTTAGGTTTAATTGTATTATCGTAATATCTCTATCAGTTTGTTATTTTGTGATAGTTTACAGTTCGTAGATGAATCTCGATTGGGTTTGAGAAATTTTTGTGTGTAAAATTTAAGTTTAATTGTATTGTTTTGATATCACTTTTATCGTATTATTTTATTGCAGTTTACAGGTGATAGATAAATGTTAAATGTTAGTCGGCTTTGAGGAATTTTTTTATTTAAAGGTTAGGTTTAGTTGTATTATTTTGATATCTCTATTATCATATTATTTTGTTATTGTTTACAAGTGGTAGATGAGTGTCAGACGACTTTAAATTTTTTTTTGTGTATAAAGATTAGATTTAATTGTATTATTTTGATGTCTCTATCATTGTATTATTTTGTTACAATTTACAGATGGTAGATAATTATCGATCGACTTTTAAAAATATTTTTGGTAAAGATTAGGTTTAATAAATAAATTTTTCATCTTTACATACTCAAAAATATTAAATTTAATTATTATATTCATCTTTATTATTTAAATAAATATCCTGTTTAATGTAATGTTTGAACTTATTAATGTGAGGTACACGCGCAAGGCACGTACACCTAAACTAGTAATATATTAAAAGTATTTAATTCATACAAGATATTCAATTTAAATGAAAAAAATAAGTAAAGAGTAAATGAACCTTATATTTGATTGGTTGAAAAATATTTCAAAACATAGAAGTTACAAAATTACAATTACATTTCACTAATTTCAAAAAGTTAAATTGACAAGATAAAAATTCATTGGATTAATTGAAAATTCTATAAATTTTTCATCCTTTTTTAAAATTCACCTATGTTAACATTAACAAGAATTGATTGAGGATAGTCAAAATTAATGGCACCAAAACCATGCATTGGACTTGATAGTGCTGAATTCTCTCTTGAAGTCATTACTTCTTCAAGGTCTTCTTTGTCTTTCGGTTCAAGAAATATTCTTTGATTTCTTGGTTCTATTGTAATCTAATCTCTAAGACAAATTAGAATATTTATGGTATTGTCTCTCAATGAGTGTCGGTTGTCTTCGATATGTTGTCATCCTTGACTAAATGCGCGCTCTGATGTAATGGTTAACATTGAAACATTTAGGATATCTCTAGCTAATCTTGAAAGTACAAGATATTATCTTTCATTGTTCCTCCACTATTTTCGCGTGTCAATTCTTCCTCTAGGATCCTATGTAGGCTGTTTAAGATAATATTTAAGCTCTTTTCGTCTTACAGTTCTTTCAATGAATCTTGATATCTACCCAAACAGATAGATCAGAAACACCATAAATAGGTCTTTTAGAAGATGATGATTCCTCATAAGAATGTGAAGCAAGAGACGGAATAATATGTGATGGGAAAGCATTGTCAAGTAAATCAGTATACTAATCGTATAATGTGTTCATCTAGCTCTTTGCGTCAGATCAAGATAGTTGTAATCAAAGAAGGTTCTTCATCAACTTTTACTTTTAAAGTAGATTAAATAAGAGAAGAAAATTCGAACATGATATTATATTTCATACATGAATTCATTATAACTCCAACTAAGCAAATAGGGAAAAGTGAAAAAATTAAAATTTTTCAATCATTGCATCAATAGCATTTTTGTAACCTGGATTAGACTTATATTCATTAATCAATAAAGAAATATCGGCTAAATAAGATATAATATTACAAATAGTAGGATAATAAGTACCAAGATATTCAACCGTAGCTTAACAAATATTTTACAAAAAATTAACAACATCAATTTTAGCGCAGTCTAATTCTTGTAACATACTCCCAGAAAAAACACTAGCAAATTAGTTAAAAGTCATAGTAATAAGAACTTTATAAATATTGCATGTATTTAAGAAATCATAAGTAGAATTCAATCTAACATCTATCTTTTCTGACATTAATCTAGGTCTAAGACCATTTTGCTTACATTTTATGTAAATTCGGTAAGTCTAACTTTTCTGCTATTTCCTTGAATAAAGTCAATTACAAGTCTAATATTTTCAATAGCTGACTCAAAAAATAAGATCATCTTTTACAATTAAATTATATATATGACAAGCATACGCAATATGAAATATTTTGAATAACATCGAGAAAGTTCTATATTTAATAAATCAATAACAATGTTGTTGTTAGATGCATTATCAAAAGATAAATACAAAACTTTACTGTCAATACTATAATATCTTGCAACTTTTGTAATAGATCAAAAATAATTGCGCAGTGTGTCTGCGGTCTTCAACATATAAAACTATCAAAATATATTTCTGCATAAGATAATTACTACCCACCCAATGATAAGTAATTGTTAAATAATCATTTTTATCAACAACACCATCAAGATCAGAAGTTGGAGCAACTCTACATAGAAGTTTTTTTAATAATGCAGATAAACAGTAAATATATTGTGTATGAAGGGTAATAATATCGAACCGACAACTACTTCTATAATTACCATCAAATATAGGATTATAAATTTTTATATTATAATGAATAAAAGTTTTAGAAGAAGCAAAAGAGAAAGGTAAACAACCCACAACTATTATTTTTGTTAATTCTTCACGATCCTTCATTTTATTAAAATTCTGAACTAATTGATTTTTGGGTTCAATTTAGTTTGGGTCGGTCCCCCAACTGCCCTACCATTATTTTCTGCATCTACTTCTTTTTTGAGAAGATTTTACAAATATCTCATCAGCTAACTCGTATCCCCTATATTACCCCTATCTTATGCTCATATTTTGCATAACAAGTATTGCATTCATCCTGAGTAGTTTCTTCTATTCTAGTATAAAACTTCCACACAATACTATTTTTTTTAGAAATTACAGGATGTTGAGGAGGAAGATTAATCGATTCAGATTGAAAATTAACATTTTTGGATCTAGGTGTAACATTAACATCATCACCATTTTCATCCACATCAGTAGGTTTTACTTCATTTTCTTCTTTTATACCAAAAATTTCTTGGACCTTTTGATAATTCATATTGTGAGCATCTACACCTATTCATTCTCAAAGGGTTTGTTAACTAATACTGAAGATGCATGAATATATTGAGTATTTGAACTACCTCTATCAAAATCAATTTGTTTCTTACTACCACTACAACTTTCGGAATAAAAATTTCTAACATTTTTACCAATTTTTCATAATTTATGCATATTACAAATTAGACTAACAAATATTCATAAAATATAAAAATAATACAAATAAATAATACACTAATTAAAAATTAAAAGTAAGAGATGGAACTATAATACCAAATCGAAGTATCCAAAAGTTGATCAATTTTGTACTTTTAGAAACTTTCATTTGATATTTTTAATTGTAAAATAATATAATATAATGAGGACTTTATGAGATAATTAGAATAATTGAGAGAGATTGACAGAATGATATTGTAAGTTGTGGTAAAATAATTTTTGAAATGAGCCTATTTATAGAAAAGTTTTGAAACTTTTTTTAAAAAATAAAAATTCGTAAAGGTTGTTTTGGCCGTTGGGCCAATGACATTATAGTCGTTAAACTTCCAACAATCTAAAATCAACTTTGATTGGAGCGGTTATTTAAAAAAATTATCGTAGCCGAGTCGGTGCACCGATGGGCCTGGTTCGATCTATCAACCGGGTTGGTCTAGAGGGCTACCTACCATGTCCATCCCAACCTCTTAAAAGCCCCCTAGCACGCTATTTTACCGATTTTGAGTCAGGTCAGGTCCTTTGTTTGGGAATGGTCTAATCGAGCTAAAAATGGGCTGTCCCAACCCATTTGACATGCTTAGAGCAAGGCCTCCATTACAAAAAAATCGTTGTCTGCCAAAAACATGGAGTGCATAATTTTTAACAGAAAAAATTAAAACAGAAAAGTAGAGAAATTCTCAATTATTTCAAGAGAGGGTAGTGATAGTAATTACAGGCCAAAGAAGTCTGGTAATAAAAAGTCACACATAAAGGTATGCTCACAATATGTTGATTTCTGTTAATTTAGACTGGATTTCCTAATGCATTAAAAATAAAAACTTTTTCTCTTTCAAAATAGTTGTTATGTTTCACTTTCGAGATTTAATTTTCAAGTCTAAATTAGATTAAATTAATTTAAAATTTTGAATTTAAAATTTAATATTGGGGGAGTTTCTTTTATCCTTATTTTTACTAGGCAAAACTGTAATACCCCAAAAATTTCTAGTTAAGCTTCTAACCATTTGTCATAGGTTTATAGATCCAAAAAGATTATTGTAAGACCCCATAAAGTCCTAGCCCATTTCATCCCCTAATAGCTTGCCAAAAGAGGTCCCAGACTTAGAAAATTTCAGCTAAGTGTTGACACTTAGTCTTATTTTTGGCCTCGATATTTCAATAATTTTATTTTTGATCTTTCCGGCCTTAAATTTTTGATTTTTAAATTGATTCATGATCAGGATTATCTATAGGTCATCTCGGGGGAGTTTTGAAATTTTTGAAAATTGTTTGAGGCACGTTTGGATGACCAAAATAGCAAGTCAACGCGAGCAGGATGCGTCGCGTTGGCTATCGCGTCATCACCATCGACATGGAGCGTCGCCTGTCATTTCACTGGACACGTTTTGTGTATTAAGTTATGGGTTTATGGGGGGTAATTAGTTCATTTTTCCTCACTTAATTCAGCCTTAACTAAAAATTTAGCCTCCCAAAAGGCAAATTCACTCATTATCTCACAAATTCTCTCAATAGCAAGGCCTTAGTTCATTAAGTCAAGACCAACCCATGTTAAATTGAAAAGATGAAAATTCATTGGATTAATTGAAAACTCTATAAATTTTTCATCCTTTTTTAAAATTCAACCATGTTAACATTAACAAGAATTGATTGAGGATAGTCAAAATTAGTGGAACCAAAGCCATGCATTGGACTTAATAGTGCTGAATTCTCTCTTAAAGTCATTATTTCTTCAAGGTCTTCTTTGTCTTCCGGTTCTAGGAACATTCGTTGATTTCTTAGTTCTGTTGTAATTCAATATCTTAGACAAATTAGAATATTTATGGTATTGTCTCTCAATGAGTGTCGGTTGTCTTTGATATGTTGTCATCCTTGACTAAATGTGCTCTCTGATGCAACGGTTGACATTAAAACATTTAGGATATGTCTAGCTAATCATAAAAGTATAGGATATTATCTTTCATTATTCTTTCACTATTTCTGCGTGTTGATTTTTCCTCTAGGATCCTCCGTAGGCTGTTTAAGGTAATATTTAAGCTCTTCACATCTTACGGTTCTTCCAATGAATGTTGCAATCTACCCAAATAGATAGATCAGAAACACCACAAATAGGTCTTTTAGAAGATGATGGTTCCTTATAAGAATGTGAAGCGAGAGATGGAGTAATATGTGATGGGAAAACATTGTCAAGTAAATCAGTATATTGATTGAATAATGTGTTAAAGAAGGTTCTTCATCAACTTTTACTTTTAAAGTAGATTAACTAAGAGAAGAAAATTCAAATATGGTATTATATGTCATACATGAATTTGTTATAACACCAACTAAGTAAATACGAAAAACTGAAAAAGAATAAAAAACTTTCAATCATTGCATCAATAGCATTTTTGTAACCTGGATTAGTCATATATTCGTTAAGCAATAAAGAAATATTGGCTAAATAAGATATAATATTACAAATAGTAGGATAATAAGTACCAAAATATTCAGCCATAGCTAAACAAATATTTTACAAAATTTTAACAACATCAATTTTAGCCAACCTAATTCTTGTAACATACTCCCAGAAAAAGCACTAGCAAATTAGTTAAAAGTCAATTTAATAGGAAGTTTATAAATATTGCAAGTATTTAAGAAATCATAAGTAGAATTCAATCTAACATCTATCTTTTCAGACATTAATCTAGGTCTAAGACCATTTTGCTTACATTTTATTTAAATTTGGTAAGTCTAACTTTTTTGTTATTTCCTTGAATAAAGTCAATTGCAAGTCTAATATTTTCAATAGCAGACTAAAAAAAAATAAGATCATCTTTTACAATTAAATTATATATATGAGAAGCACATGTAATATGAAATATTTTGAATAACGATGAGAAAGTTCTATATTAAATAAATCAATAACAATGTTGTTGTTAGATGCATTATCAAAAGATAAAACTTTACCGTCAATACCATAATATCTTGCAGCTTTTGTAATAGATCAAAAATCAATTATGCAGTGTGTCTGCGGTATTTATCATATAAAAATATTAAAATATATTTCTGCATAAGATAATTACTACCCACCCAATGATAAGTAATTGTTAAATAATCATTTTATCAACAACACAATCAAGATCAGAAGTTAGAGAAACTCTACATGAAAGTTTTTTTAACAATGCAGATAAACTATAAAAATATTGTGTATGAAGGGTAATAATGTCGAGCCGACAACTACTTCTATAATTACCATCAAATATAGGATTATAAATTTTTATATTATAATAAATAAAAGTTTTAGAAGAAGCAAAAGAGAAAGGTAAACAACCTACAACTATTATTTTTGTTAATTCTTCACGATCCTTCATTTTATTAAAATTCTGAACTAATCGATTTTTGGGTTCAATTTAGTTTTGGTTGGTCCCCCAACTGTCCTACCATCATTTGTCGCATCTACTTCTTTTTGTGAAGATTTTACAAATATCTCATCAACTAACTCGTTTCCCCTTTATTACACCTATCTTATGCTCATATTTTGCCTAACAAGTATTGTATTCAGCCTGAGTAGTTTCTTTTATTCGAGTATAAAACTTCCACACAATACTATTTTTTTAAATAATACTGAAGGTCGAGAAGGAAGATTAATCGATTCAGATTGAACATTAACATTTTTGGATCTAGGTGTAACATTAACATCATCACCATTTTCATCTACATCAATAGGTTTTACTTCATTTTCTTCTTCTATACCAAAAATTTCTTGGACCTCTAAATAATTCATATCATGAGCACCTAAACCTATTTCATTATCAAAGGGTTTGTTAACAAATATTGAAGACGCATGAATATATCGAGTATTTGAACTACCTCTATCAAAATCAATTTGTTTCTTACCACCACTACAACTTTCGGAATAAAAATTTCTATCATTTTTATCAATTTTTTGTAATTTATGCATATTACAAATTAGACTAACAAATATTCATAAAATATAAAAACAATACAAATAAATATTCAACAAATAATACATTAATTAAAAATTAAAAATAAGAGATGGAACTATAATACCAAATCAAAGTATCCAAAAGTTGATCAATTGAGTAATTTTAGAAACTTTCATTTGATATTTTTAATTGTAAAGTAATTTAATATAATGAGGACTTTATGAGATAATTAGAATAATTGAGAGAGATTGACAGAATGATATTGTAAGTTGTGGAAAAATAATTTTTGAAATGATACCTATTTATAGAAAAGTTTCGAAACTTTTTTTTTTTAAAAAAATTCATAAAGGTTGTTTTGGCCGTTGGGCCAATGACATTATAGTTGTTAAGCTTCCAACGATCCAAAATCAGCTTTGATAGAAGCCCAACAACCAACAACGGTTATTTAAAAAAATTATCGTAACCGAGTCGGTGCACCGATGGGCCTGGTCTGATCTTTCAATAGGGTTGGTCTAGCGGGCTACCTACCGTGTCCAACCCAACCTCAAAAAAATCCCCTTAGCCCACTATTTTATTGATTTTGAGTCAGGTCAGGTCCTTTTTTGGGAATGGTCTGATTGAGCTAAAAATGGGCTGTCCCAACCCATTTGACATGCTTAGAGCAAGGCCACCATTATAAGAAAATCGTTGTCTGCCAAAAAAACATGGTGTGCATAATTTTTAACAGAAAAAATTAAAATAGGAAAGTAGAGAAATTCTCAGTTATTTCAAGAAAAGAAAAGCCGAGGGTAGTATAGTAATGATAGCCCAAAGAAGTCTGGTAATAAAAAGTCATACATAAAGGTATTCTCACAATATGTTGATTTCTGTTAATCTACACTGGATTTCCTAATGCATTAAAAATAAATACTTTTTCACTTTCAAAATAGTTGTTATGGTTCACTTTCGAGATTTAATTTTCAAGTTTAAATTAGATTAAATTAATTAAAATTTTGAATTTAAAATTTAATATTGGGGGAGCTTCTTTTATCCTTAATTTTACTAGGCAAAACTGTAATACCCCAAAAATTTCTAGTTAAGCTTCTAACTATTTATCATAGGTTTATAGATCCAAAAATATTATTGTAAGACCCCGTAAAGTCCCAGCCCGTTTCAACCCCATATAGCATGCCAAAAGAGGTCCTAGACTTAGAAAATTTCAGCTTAGTGTTAACACTTAGTCTTATTTTTGGCCTCAATATTTCAAGGGTTTATTTTCATTTTTTTGGCCTTAGATTGCCAATTTTTAAATTGATTCATAATCAGGGTTATCTATAGATCATCTCAGGAGGGTTTTGGAATTTTTAGACATCTTTTGAGGCATGTTTGGATGACCAAAATTGTAAGTCAATGCGATCAGGACGCATCGCGTTGGCTATCGCATCATCACCATCGACGCGGCACGGTGCCTGTCGCGTCACTGGGCATATTTTGTGTATTAAGTTATGAGTTTGTGGGGATAATTAGGTCATTTTTCCTCACATAATTCAGCCTTAACATGAAATTTTACCTCCCAAAAGGCAAATTCATTTATTATCTCACAAATTCTCTCAATAGCAAAGCCCTAGTTCATCAAGTCAAGACCAACCGCCCTTCCTCCCCAAGAATTCACCAACAATTCTCACTAATTCAACAATCAAGGTATGTTTAGGTGTTCATCCTTGGGTTTCTTCCACCCTTGGAGTTCAAGAATATTTCTCTATAACTTAGATTATGATTTATTGTGTTCATGTATGTGTTGTTGTGTGGGATTTCAAGTCAAGAATATTTGAGTTTCATGTGAATTAACTGGAATGTGTGTTGATTTATGTAACATGTTAAATACTTGAATTATGGTGTTGAATGTGGTAGTTATGATAATCATATATTGCTCATTCTCATGTTCTAGAATTATGTATCCTAAGTGTTTGACAAAATGTCTATGTGAAGGAATTATGCATGATAACTTATGTGTAATGCTTTTAAGGTTGAGAAATTGTTCCATTATCTATGAAATCGAGTTTTGGGGGTATCGAACCCAAAATTTAGCTGTTGTCTAGTTTTCTAGAGTCTACAGAATGAATGAATTTAGTCATATCATGAGTAAGATCATTCAGCCAGTTAATGTACTCAAGTGTCAGTTTAGTCAAGCCTAGTACAGTCTAGTGGTCAGTTCAGTGTCAATTCAGTTGGGAGTAGGATTCAACATCGAGCAAACCCAGGGATGGTGACATTCTTGCCAGCAGATGGTTAGACCCTTAGTAGCAGTCCCTGCATTACAAAACTACGTAGCCAGCATAGAGTAAATCATCTTCCTGTCAGACTACGGTTGACGTAATTATATACATCTCATGAGTCTTCCTACCAGATTAGGGTTAACCCAACTCATGTTAGTAACACATGGCATGGTGCTAACACTCTTCCAACTGAGGTTACAAGTTGGACCCCAAATCAGTCCATAATCAGGGTATGCAGGTTAGATGATAACTCCCATAATTATAGTTTCAGTATTCAGTATTTAGTAATCAGTATCCAGTATTCAGTATTCAGTACATAACTCAGTTCAGTTCTACATGATCATGACTTACAATTATCAGTTATTCAGTTATCAGAAACTCAGCACTTCAGCTTTAGACTAATTTAGATAGACACTATATGCTTAGTATTACATGTTTAGTACTTACAGTAGTCCCAGTATTGCATATCCTCTCATCCAGTTATTTCATGATATTTAGTTATTATTCTCATGCACATGAACCTATGCATATGAACCTAACCTCACCTAGCATACCAATACATTTAAAGTACTAACGCATACACTTCTTTGTGCTATGATGTCTCATATCATAGGTTTGGATGCTCAAGTTTTTGACCGTACCTAGCTAGATCAGTCTATCAACCGCAACTACACTAGTGAGTCTTCATCCATCAAGGATGTGGCACTCATTTAGTTATTTTATTATTTATAGTATTTTAGTTTTTCAGTTACTATCAGATAGTAATTAGAGCTAGTGGGGCCTATCCCTTCAACTTATTATTTTCAGATGTTAGAGGCTTTCAGACACTTTCAGTTAGCAGTTATTCTACAGATGTACTCAGTATTGATTCAGTTTTATGAACCTTATGGCATTTTCAGTTTTACTTCCGCATATGTTTTCATGATTATTATTCAGTGCTCACAGAAGGTACCAGTGACAGGTTAGCTTATATTCCTTTAGGATTATAAGCATCGTATGACACCCAGGGTGTAGTCTCGGGGCGTTATAATTATTTTAATCATAGATAAGTGTCATGATCATTTCCTAGTATTTAAAGAGCTTTCTATGTGAAGAATATTCATAGGAAACACTTAGAGAAAAGTTGAGTTGAGAAGTCTGGTTATCAATTGAGTTTTGGTATTTGATCCTACAAGTGTCAAATTTATATGTGTATAACTTCTGAAACACAATGATTTTTCGAGCTCAATACCCTCCAAATGAAAGTTAATTGAGTCCACCTTCCAACACATCTGATTTCTCCTTATTCTTATACCCAAGCAAAAATTTATGAGCATTTTGCGGGAGAACCAGTGAGAGTCGACTATAAGAGTGTGGCATGCCCTGTGTGCTCCGCGATAAGAGTGTGGCATGTCCTATGTGCTCTACGATAAATAAGTTCCACGCTCATGGTCCTAGAGATGCTAAAACTCATATATTTTTTTAATTTTCAAGGGCAAACAAGTCATTTATGTCCTAAATGATCCTATAACTAATATTAACACATTTTTCCTCATTCCATAACGCAACACACAATTCCTCTTCTTCCAAATTTCAAGAACACTAATAAGGGTTCTTCAAATTTCAAGTTTCCAAGGCTAAAATTCAAGCTCTCTTCAAAGAGAATTCATCAAGTTCAAGAATGTGGGGTTTGAACAAGGACAACTTTTCATCCTTGTGCCCAAAATTTTTTTACATGAATTTTTAAGGATTTCATGACTAGGGTTTACATCCACTATTATGCTTTTAAAATTATGATGTTTCCATGTGATTCAAGTTTTATTTCACATGATTGACAATATAAGATGAGTTTTTGGTATTTTGACATGAAAATTCTATGAGTTGGTAAATGATTTCAATTTTGATAATTATGTACTCAGTTTACAAAAAGTTCAAGCTTATTGGTTCAAGTTTAAAAGTGTTACAGGATGATTGAAGTTTTATTTTTGATCTTATAATCTTCGATAAGATATGAAATTCACAAGTTTCTTTATAAGTGTGATTTAAGCAAGTGAAACATAGTTGGTTTTCAGTTTTCTAAACTCATATACTATTTTAAGATGAGTTTCATAAGTATGAGCATATGGGTATATATTTTGGGAGTAGTATTTAGCAACGAGAAGGGAATATGGGTTTAGTGCATCCTATTTTTCAGAAACTACTTGCCAGCATAGGTTTAAGGGGCCTCGCAACAAGATGCAAAGTTTAGTGATCACTCTAAATTAAGATTCTATTTTGATGGCAAGGATAGAACAACTCTCCTCAACATGGATAAGACGTTTGAATCCATGCTATCTCACATTATATATGTTGGTTATAAGAATATGTAATAACCCAGAACTACCACCTAGTTATCACACAGTGCTTACAGTCCCGAGGGACCACAAGCTAACCCTTGAGTTGGTACCTACTGTGAGCACTAGATAACATGATCATAAATCCAGAAGAATACTGACATGCCATAAGGTCTTAATAACTGAATTTAAAACTGAAATATGAGTCTATAGAAATAACTGACTGAATCTGATAAAATAATGATAAATTGGATAACTAACTGTAATGTCTGAATATTGAATAACTGACTTTAATGTCTGAAAAGACTTTAAAATTGACTGACTAATTATGAGTTGATGGGACAGTCTCCTAACTAACTCTGCTAACTACTGAAATAGAGATATAAAGTAAAATAATCTGTCCTCGAATGATAAGGACTCACCACTGCTAATGTACTGCTAATAGCCTGAGAAGTGAAGTCTAAGCGCGGTTTGAGAACTGAAATCAGCACCTATGATATAATACATTATAGTGCAAAAGAAAGGTATGTGATCAGTACTTTAAATGTACTGGTATGCTAATGAGGTAAGCTGATAGGCATAGTTTCATGAACAGAACTAATAATTAACTGAATATGCATGTAAAATATGAAGTACTGAATAGAGAACATAGAATCTGTAGATACTAACAATATGAAGAATCTGTAAATACCGAGTATGCATAACAGTCTGTAAATACTGAAGATACATGAAAATTTTTAGACACTGGGGATGCATGAACAAACATATAACATGGACTGAGTATAAATCTTTAAATTGAAATACTAAAAAATACTGATATCTGTATACTTTGGTCAAGAAAATCTAAGACTGCATAACTGAATTAAGACTGTATCTGTGACTATATCTGAGACTATGGGAGGTATCATCTAACCGACATTCCCCAATTTGAGCTAATCGGGGTCCAACCTGTAACCCCCAGTTGGAAGAGTGTTAATACTATGCCATGGGTACTAACGCTGGCTATGCGGATCCACTAAACTGATATAATGTCCAAAGGACTAAGGGTGTCAAGCCTGAACTGACGTGTGACCCCTACGAGATAGTCAAGCCTAATCTGACGGGTGAATTCTCATACCCTACAGTGGCTACGTAGTTCTGGAGTATAGGTACTTCTACTAATGACTTTGCCTATCTAATGAGGAAGCCTCCATCACTACACTCGCTCGGTGCTAAATCCTACTCCCAACTGAAAGACACTGAAATACTAGACTATTCTGAGTTCATCTGACTAGTAACTGACTGTTCTGATAATGCTCATAGTATGTTCTAAAAACTATTCTATAATGTACTGATTCTAGACTAAGTAAGTAACTATGGATTTAGGGTATTCAATACCCCCTAGGACTCAAAACAATAATAGTAAAAAGACACTAAAGCTTGAAGGACAAAACATGAAGGCTTTATTTAAATTAATCACTCTTGTAGGCATTTTATCAAACACTTGTAGTTCAGGGTTTAAAACAATAATACGAATGCCATGGAACTTACAAAAATAGCATGAATTCAACATAATTGTACTAAATCATGGTTTAGTTCAATAAATAATAATATTAACACATGCAGAATTGAATAGTAACGATAATTTCATGGTAACATAGTATAAAATCAATAGTGCATGGAGATTCATGGATGAAATCATAATTTAAAACATAATAACTTGAAAGATTATAACTTGGATATTAAAATGGGTTACTTGGGATCCATAGATGAAAGGGGTCCATGGATGAACATCTAACATGCCTTAATTGATGAATTTCCTGAAGTTCTTGGTGAGTTATTGAGGCTTGGCCTTGAAATTAGAGTGTTAGGGTTCTTGATTTGGGAGAGAAAACTTCTTGATTTGGGGAAAAATTATTAAAATAATGAGTTTAAACTCATTTTTATGGCTTAAAAGCACACTTGGGCGGATTAAAATTAAGGGAAAGGACTATTTTACCCTTGGGAGAAACTTTTAATTTTCATCAATTTTTTTCAAAATGGGCACCTAGCGCGATGCGGCACTATCGCGTCGTTTCACTGGAAACTGACAACTGGGAACTGGGTTGACGGTGCGATGCGAAGAAATTGCGATGCCCCTTTGATTTTGATTTTTCACCATTGGCACGGTGCGCCATGATCGCGCTGCCTCACTGAAATTGGACAATTTTTAACTGGGTCTTCGACGTAATGCGCCACTATCGTGGAGCAACACTAAAAATTGACAATTGCTATTTAAACTGACTCCGCGATGCGCTAAGGCTCAAAATGACGCTGTCTAATAGCTGAAACTTAAAATCGCCACAACTTCTTACCTAATTATCGAATTTGGGCAAATTTTATATCGTTGGAAAGCAATTGAATTTCCTACGCAGTCGGAGACACTAAACTAAAAAGTAATGAGTATTTCAAAAACTATATATATATGAATACTCATGTATTGGGACTTAGATTATGCTAGGGAAATATGGGGTGTTACAATATCTCCCCCTTGGGATCATTCGTCCTCGAATGAAACTAGTTAAGCTGAGGAAAACTGCTGGACTAAGATTACACACTGAACATGAATATCTGATGCATGGATTACATGACTGAACTGATTTGTAAATGCACGACTGATATGAACATGATTTGAAACTGAAACTGAGCATGATAGAGAGAAATCTTAAGAAGATTAGAACTTTATACTGAATTTAGATTCGCAGAGAAAAGATAAGGGTACTTGGTCTGCATATCTTCCTCTGCTTCCCAAGTAGCTCCCTCAACGGACTGATTCCGTCAAAGAACATTGACTAGTGGAATTTCTTTGTTCCTAAGTCTACGAGCTTGATAATCAAGAATTTCGACTGGAACTTCCTCAAAGGAAAGATTGTTCTAAATATCTGCACTCCTTTCATGAAAGAGATTTTCAAGTACACAAGATCACCGACCTCAAACTCGAGGTCCTTTCTCCTCACATCTGCATATGATTTTTGTCTGCTCTGGGTAGCCCTAAGCCTTTCTCTAATAAACTGAAACTTCTCTAACACATCAAACACTAAGTCAGGCCCTACTCCTGCGGCCTCTCTTACTTCAAACCAACTAATTGGAGATCTATATCTCCTACCATAGAAAGCCTCAAACGGAGCCATACGAATACTGGAATGGTAGTTGTTATTGTATGCGAATTCAATCAAAGGAAAATGGTTATCCCAACTACCCTTGAAATCAACAATGTATGCTCTCAAAATATCTTCTAGAGTCTGAATGGTCCTTTTGCTTAGCGATTTGTTTGAGGGTGAAAAGCTATACTGAGGTGGACTTGGGTACCAAATCCCTTTTGGAATGTCTTCCAGAAGTGAGAGGTAAACTGGGTACCTGTATCAGAGATGATAGACACTAGTACTTCGTGTAACCTGACAACCTCTCTGATATAGAGTTTGGCATAGTCCTCGGCTGAATAAGAGGTATGGACTGGCAAAAAATGGGCTTATTTGGCCATCCTGTCTATGATGACCCAAATAGAATCATGCTGATGATGGGTACACGAAAAACCTCTCACAAAATCTACGTTCACTTTCTCCCACTTCCAAGTTAGAATACTGAACTCCTGCACGAACCCACTAGGTTTCTGATGCTCAATCTTAACTTACTGGAATATAGAGCACTTAGCTACAAACTCTGCAATATCTCTCTTCATCCCACTCCACCAATAGATCTCCCAAAAATTGCGGTACATCTTAGTGGCCCCTAAATGAATAGAGTAACGCGCATCATGCGCTTCTACAAGAATTCATTACCTCAAATCATCTACACCAGGCACATACAATCTACCTTAACAACCCAAAACACTATCTCCCCCTTGGGAGCAAACCTCCACTTTTTGGTCTCTGGCTAATTTTTTTAACTTAACTAAACTGGGATCACTATCATGCTTTTACTTCACCTCAAAAATTAGAGATGATTCGGTGCTACTCTTCACCCACGCACTACCCTCTACTGAGTCGACTAAGTGGACACCTAGTCGGGTAAGCTAATGAACTTCCTAAGCTAACTTCTTCTTACCCTCCTTAACATGAGTAACACTTCCCCTAGATAATGTAATAAGAGCATCAACCACTACATTGGCCTTGCCAGGATGATACAGAACACTCATGTCATAATCCTTCAATAACTCTAACCACCTTCTCTGACACAGATTCAAATCTTTCTGAGAGAACACATATTGAAGGCTTTTGTTATCTGTGAACACATATACATGCATCCCATATAAGTAATGCCTCCAAATCTTTAAGGTAAACACTACAGCTGCTAACTCAAGATTACAAGTAGGGTAATTCTTCTCATGGAGTATAAGATGTCTGGAGGCATAGACTATGACCTTACCTCTCTACATGAGGATACAACCTAAACCTACCTTGGATGTATCACAGTACACAACAAAATCATCTGAACTATCTGGTAGAGTCAAGACTGGGGATGATGTAAGTCGAGTCTTCAACTCCTGAAAACTCTTCTCGCATGAATCTGACCATTGAAACTTAACTTTCTTCTGAGTCAATTTGGATATGGGGGATGAAATAGAAGAAAACCCTTCAACAAATTGACGTTAATAGCCAGCTAAACCCAAGAAACTCCTGATATTTTATAAAGAGATGAGTCTAGGCCAGTTTTTTACTGCCCCAGTCTTTTAAGGACCAACTCTAATGCCATTACTGGAAATGATATGGCCAAGGAAACCTACTGATCTTAGCCAGAATTCACACTTACTGAATTTAGCGAACAACTGATGAACACTAAGAGTTTGAAGTATTATTCTGAGGTGGTCTGCATGTTTAGTGTCGCTACGGGAGTAAACAAGAATGTCATCAATAAAGACTATGATGAACATGTACAAGTACTACTTGAACACTTGCTTTATCAAGTCCATGAAGGCTACTGGGGAATTGGTAAGACTAAAGGACATGACTAGAAATTCAAAGTGACCATACCGGGTTTGGAAAGCTATTTTTGGAATGTCACATTCCCTGACCTTGAGCTGATGATAGCCTGATTTGAGGGCTATCTTTGAAAAATAATTGGCACCCTAAATTTAATCTAACAAGTCATCGATTCTAGGTAGTGGATATTTATTTTTAATTGTGACTTTGTTCAACTGACGGTAGTCTATGTACATTCTGAGAGAACTGTCTTTCTTACGCATGAATAGAATAGGTGTGCCCCACAGGGAGATGTTGGGTCTGATGAATCCCTTATCTAGGAGATCCTTTAATTGTTTTTTTAACTCTTTGAGTTCTGATGGAGCCATTCTGTACGGAGGAATATATATGGGCTGAGTATCTGGGAGATGGTCTATTCCAAAGTTGATTTCCCTTTCAGTAGGAACTCCGGGAAGATCTTTAGGAAATACATCTGAGAATTCATTTACTAATGGAACTGACTTAAGAGTTGGAGTTTCAGAGTTAAGAGTCTTTGACCTGGACAAGCTGGTAAATACATCCCTTCGATATCATCTTTCTCGCTCTAAGGTACAAAATCAACTGACCCTTAAGTGTTGTGGTACTACCCCTCCATTCAAGGACTGGTTCATTTGGGAACTGAAAATGAACTATTCTGTTTCTACAATCAACTGAGGCATAGCATGAGTGGAGCCAATCTATGCTAAGAATAACGTCAAAATCCATCATCTCTAACTCTACGAGATCAACTGAGGTAACTTTCTGAGATATTATGACCGAACAGTTCCTGTATACCTATCTGGCTACAATGGAAATGCCTACTGGGGTAGGCACTGAAAAGGGCTCTGTTAGAGTTTTGGGAGTGACTCTGAAGTTGATGGCTGTATACGGAGTTACAAAATAAAGAGAAGCTCTAGGGTCTAGTAAATCATAAACATGTAAGTAAAAGACCTACAACATACCAGTAACTATGTCAAGAGAATTTCCTTGATCTTAGTGGGACTGAAGAGCATATAATCTATTTGGATGCTGACCACTAGTAGCACTAGAAGCGGCTCCCTATTGAATCGGGCGACCGGATGGAACTGATGATTGATGGGACTGGCCCTGTTGGCGCACATCCCTACCTTTCTAAGCAACTACCTGACACTCCCAAATCTAATAGCCTATCTTTCCATAATTGAAGCATATATCACTACCCACTCTACACTCACCCTAATAGTGTCTGCCACATTTCTGACATAGAGGATTTGTACGAGCACTGTTAACACTGACCTGGGACTTAGATCCTGGTGCCCTATCCCTATTGTCATTCCTGAATTTGGGTACTAGGGCACTGGATGAAGAGGGTGCTGAGGCTTTAGACCTATGATAAAACTGAGGATGGTTACCACCTTCTGACTTAGGTTGATTGAAAATAAAACTACCCGTTCTAGCTCTCTTGTTTCCTCTTTCCCTCTCCTTAATATTTTTCTCCTCTATCTGTTGTACATAGAATATCTGCCTAGATAATTCCATCTCACTAATAAGCATTGCGGTCCTGCACTCCTTAACCATATTATCAGATACACTAGACATAAACTTACTCATCTTAAACCTGTTATCAGCTACCACATGAGTAACATACCTAGCTAACTGAGTAAACTTGAGGGAATACTCCCTCATGCTCATGCTTCCCTACCTCAAGTTAATGAAATCTAACACTTTGGCCTACCTCAATTCTAATAGGAAAAATCTATCTAAGAAAGTTGTAGCAAACTCTTCCTACTCTACAGGCCCTGCATCAACACCCTTATCTACTTTCCACTGCTTATGAGCTACATCATGCAACTGATATGCAACCAACTCAACATTATAACTAGATGTTACCCCCATAGCATCTGTTACTTTTCGCACCATGTCTAAGAATTCCAATGGATCCTCTTCAGACTTAGATCCCGTAAAAGAAAGAGAATTCATCTGGGTGAAATCCCAAATTCTAGTCATAGCAGTATTGCCCACTTGGTTGGATGGAACAATAGCTGGCCATTCATTTTATGTTGCTACAAAATTGGCTAGAGTAGTAAACATAGCCTTAAATTCTGCGTGAGAGACGCGCTCATCCAGAGGATCTGCCTGGACAGGCTGAGGGGCAAGCTGATTTCTTGTTCTTCTTTCGTTCTTCTTGGAAGACATATTCACTGTACAGGGAAGAAAGAAATGGATTATATAGGGAGTTTAAATTGATCTCATGCTCACTCGCATAACATGAATACTGAAAGAAGGGAAACTTTTTCCTAAACACTATATAGCCTCTCGTCCATAAGTGTGGTGCGCTATACACCCATGAACAAGACTCTACTTGACGCGTCTTTGAGACTTTCTAGGGCACTTTAAGACCTTAGGCTCTAATACAAAGTTTGTAATAACCTGGGACTACCCCCTAGTCTTCACATGATGCTTATAATCCCAAGGGACCACAAGCTAAACTATGAGCTAGTATCTACTGTGAGCACTATATAACATGATTGTAAATTCAAAAGAATACTGACATGCCATAAGGTCTTAATAACTAAATTTAAAACTAAAATATGAGTCTATAGAAACAATTGACTGAATCTGATAAAATAATGATAAACTTGATAACTAACTATAATGTCTAAATAATGAATAACTGACTCTAATGTCTGAAAAGTCTTTAAAACTAACTAACTGAATATGAGTTGATGGGATAGGCCCCCAACAAATTCTGCTAACTATTGAAATAGAGATATGAAGTAAAATAATCTATCCTCAAATGATGAGGACTTACTACTACTACTGTACTACTCATAGCCTGAGAAGTGAAGTCTAAGTGCGGTCCAGGAATTGAGAATCAGCACCTATGATATAATACATTATAGTGCAAAAGAAAGGTATGCGATCAGTACTTTAAATGTACCAGTATGCTAAATGGGGTAGGCTGATAGGCATGGTTTCATGAACATAACTAATAATTAACTGAATATGCATGTAAAACATAGAGTACTAAATAGAGAACATGGAATCTATGGATACTAAAAATATGGAGAATTTTTAAATATTGAGTATGCATGACAGTCTCTAAATACTGAAGATACATGAATATTTGTAAACGCTGGAGATGCATGACCAAGCATATAACATGGTTTGAGTATAAATCTGTAAACTAAAATATTGAAAAATACTGATATCTGTATACTTTGTCAAGCAACTCTAAGATTGCATAACTGAACTGAGATTGTAATTGAGACTATATCTGAGACTATGGGAGGTATCATCTAACGGACATTCCCCAATTTAAGCTAATTGGCGTCCAACCTATAAACCTAGTTGAAAGGGTGTTAATACTGTTCCACGGGCACTAATGCTGGCTGTGTGGATCGACTAAACTAATATAATGTCCAAAGGACTAAGGGTCTCAAGCTTGAATTGACGACTGACCCCTGCAAGATAGGTAAGCCTAATTTGATGGGTGACTTCTCATACCCTATGTTCGCTACGTAGTTCTGGAGTATAGGGACTACTACTAACAACTCTGCCTATCTGATGGGGAAGCTGCCATCCCTACACTCGCTCGGTGCTAAATCCTACTCCCAACTAAAAAAACACTGAAATACTAGACTATTCTGAGTTCATCTGACTTGTAACTGACTGTTATGATAATGCTCATTGTATGTTCTGAAGACTATTCGGTAATGTACTACTACTAGACTAAGTAAGCAGCTATGAATTTTGGGTATTCAATACCCCCAGGACTCAAAACAATAGTAGTAAAATGACACTAAAGCTTGAAGGACAAAATATGAAGGCTTTTATTTAAATCAATCACTCTTGTAGGCATTTTATCAAACACTTGTAGTTCAGGGGTTAAAACAATCATAGGAATGCCATGGAACTTACAAAAATAGCATGAATTCAACATAGTTGTACTAAATCATGGTTTAATTCAATAAATAATAATATCAACAAATGAAGAATTGAATAGTAATGATAATTTCATGGAAACATGGTATAAAATCAATAGTGCATGGAGATTCATGGATGAAATCATAATTTAAAACATAATAACTTGAAAGATTATAACTTGGTAATTAAAATGGGTTACTTGGGCTCCATGGATGAACATCAAACATACCTTAATTGATGAATTTCCTGAAGTTCTTAAGGATTGGCCTTGAAATTGGAGAGCTAGGGTTCTTGATTTGGGAGATAAAACTTCTTGATTTGAGGGAAAATATTTAAAATATTGAGTTTGAAAACATTTTTAGGGCCTAAAAGCACACCTGGGTGGATTAAAATTAGGGGAAAGGACTATTTTACCCTCGACAAAACTTTTAATTTTTATTGAATTTTTTCAAAATGGGCACCTGGTGTGACATGGCGCTATCGCTTCGTATCACTAGAAACTGACAACTGGGAACTGGGCTAATGGCGGATGCGAAGAAATTGTAGTGCCACTTTGATTCTGATTTTTCACCATTGGTGCGGCGTGTCATAATCGTGCTGCCTCTCTGGAAATGGACAATTATAAAATGGGCATACAGTGTAATGCACCACTATTGTAGAGAAACACTGGAAATTGATAATTGTTAGTTACACTAACTCCGCGATGCGCTAAGGGTCAAAATGATGATGTTTAACTACTGAAACTTAAAATTGCCATAACTTCTTACCCGATTATCGGATTTGGACAAATTTTATATCATTGAAAAGCTAATTGAATCCTATGCAATGATAGGCTCTAAACTGAAAAATAATGAGTATTTAAAATTTTTTATATATATATATATATATAATACCAACATATTGGAACTTAGATTATACTAGAGAAATACGGGGTATTACAGAATCTCCCTTAAGAAAAGTAAAGAAGATTTTAGAAACTAAGTGTAATGACTCACAAGCTTTATTATGCTGCTGCTTTATGATTTATGCTTATGTTATTTTAGCTTTCTATTTTATTTATGATCAAGGTGAATCTTCTTACACTTAGCATGCATATTTTAAACCTTATGATATATATCAATTTTTACTTGTTGGATTCACCCCCATTTACTCAGTATATTTCATAAGTACTGAACACATATATGTTTGTGTGGCTACATTATTTCATAATGTAGGTATCAGTTGTAGCCTACAACATCACGATCCATCGGTTCACAACTTATAGCCAACAAATGATGAGTTCTCTTTATTCGGGGACTCAAGTCAGTTTGTAGATTTAGTATTTTATTTTATACTGTTGTATAGATTAAGGGTAGCTGGGGGTCATGTCCTAGCTACCTATAATTAGTATTAGTAGAGACTTCATAGATAGTTAGTCAAAGTTTATGTATTCAGTTTCAGTTTTAGTTTCATTTTGTATAATCCAGTGATGTAAATGTTTTTAAATAGTATTGTATTGAACAAGTTCACTTAATGACATTTCTCCCACTTATTATTTCAATTTTATGTATTTTATTCAGTTTCTCATAAATTATGCAGTGTCATGGGTTAGCTTGGGATTACTTATGGTTTAATGCATCGTGTGATGTCCACGGGTATTCTTGGAGCGTTACAAAATTGTATCAAAGCATAATGTTCAAATGTCCTAGGGAATCTGTGAAGCCGTGTCTAGTAGAGTCTTGCATAATGGTACAAAGATGTCAGTACTTTTATTTGAGAGGCTACAATGTATTTAAGGAATGTTTTACTTCTTTAATATTCTAGATCAGGCAGTAAAGTTTCCCTCTAAGAAACTGTGAGACCCCATACAAATTTCAATCATTTTATTTTTTACCCTCCCATATTCCTAATGTCAATTTTTGACTTGAATTATGATTAGGGATGTTAAAAGGGTATTTTGGAAAAGTTTTAAAATTTTTGAAAGGGGTTCGGGGCTATTTTCGGACCCTAAGTCAGTAAGCCTCCGCGATAGTGGCATCCCACATCACTTAGCCACCGTGATAAGGGTGTGGCATGGAGGCTAACCTTTACGATAGCGCGTAGCATTTTTCATCCAATTTTAATATTTTTTCACTTGGGGTGAGGGAATTTTGGTCCTTTTACCCCTTACAAGACTTTATAACATCAAAGTGACCCTTTTTCTTTAGTTTTAAAATATCAAACTTCATTTTTTTCTTCTTTAAATCCCAATCCAAAAAAGCTAAAGGGTTTTACAAAAACTTCATTATTTAAGCTCTAAACTTTAGTTTCTCTTTAATTTCTTCTATATTTCTGGCATGTTTCTCATTTCTTAACTTGAATTTGACATAGTGGAATTTATTTAATCAATGTTCATGTGTTTTAGTTAATGGGTTGAAATTGGTTGAGGGGTTTTGATTGTTATTACTTGAATTACTTTTTCCATATTTTAAATTGATTATTTATACTTTAATGGATGGTTTTGGGACTGAATCGGTATGTTATGCTATTGACTGGAATAGGTGACATGGGTTTCCCCAAATTAATGAAATTTTGGCTTGATAATGGTATCAACCTCAATCCACTCTATAATCTTGGTTTTAAATATCAATATTTTCATAGTTTAACTTATCCGTTAAAAACATTGCATTGCATTAAAGTATAAATGAATAATAATGGTATTGGAATGCCATTGGTGGTTATGGTTTTGGATTTTAAATAGAACTTGGGAGTCTAATTGTTATATAGACTTGTTTGGCATAATTGAATTAGCTTGCAAGCATATTGGTATGATGATACCATGTTGTAAAATGCCTTAATAAATACTCCTTGGTTAATGGTTGGATTTATGTGTAAACTATTTTAATTTGGGCTTAACAAATCACGTTTGCCGACGTAGGGATCTATATTACTATGTGTTTGGATACACATTATTTTTTGGATGGATATTTCCTTGGTGTCTTTAGCCTTTCCTCAGTTCATGCAATGAATGTGCACTGGGCCCTTCCAACAGGGAGAGCTAGACCCATATAGCCCATGGGTGCCTTTAGGATAGAGTGAGCTACACAGTTCTAGCTAATAGTTTAAACTCTCATGTTCATGACCTTTGTTCTTATCCCGACATCTTATATATTTAAACATATAAATGTTGTGCATGTGTTTTTGACTATTTTTGGCAACGACATGATTTTATCTCTTTCCCTTGAGTTACATAATAGTGCTCGCTATACTGGCTGTCTCTGGATGCTGCATTATTTCATGATGTAGGGTCTGAGGGTTTTTGTATTACCCCTATGCAGTGTTAGGTGGTGTGGTATGTTTGTTGATCTGCTATGAACTGGTGACCCTCCATCTTGTGGAAGGCCCAATCCTTTCATTGTTTTTTCTTATAGGATTAGTACTTTTTAGATTCTTTTTGCATAGTTGGGGGCATGTCCCAACTTAGTTTTTTATTTTTAGTTTAGAGGCTTTCATGGAAAAATATTAGATTGGTTATTTATTTGATTCTTAGAACTTTAATTTCGTATATCTATCCCTCTTATTATTATTTGTGGTTGGATTTCACTGTATATATTTATATTTTGTTAAGGTAAGGCTAAGGGGTAGTCTCTATCCCATAGTAGGTTTGAGATTGCCTGTCATGGCTAAGCCTGGGTTTGGGTCATGACAAGCTTGGTAATAGAGCACAGTTCAGGGTCACTAGGTGCCCATAAAGTCGTGTCGAGTAGAGTCCTTTTTATGGGTGTGTATCATGCCACACTTAAAAGGGGGAGGCTACAAGGCATTTAGGAATGTTACCCTTTTTATGTTCTATTTCAGGCTATAGAGTCTAGCTTCTATGAAACTCTTATAAATCCTAGCTTACTTGCATTCAGATCATGCCTCCCTGAAGATTTGGTGGTTGTAGAAACCCTGTTGGAACCTCTGTCCCACCTAGGGAAGATGTGGAGGGAACTTACCCTATTTATAAAGTACAAACCTGTTCTAGGGTCCCTACTTCTGACATATCACTTCAACTGGGATTCCATCAATCCTTACTAGTAATCCTTGAGCTTCCCGGCTGGTGATACTTATGCTCAATTACCTCAAGGAGATATATCTAATACATTCTATCAGTCTATTCATATGTTTGGTCATTGGTGGCATCGCAGCCTCATCGACCTAATCATGTTGGTCCTATCGCTTGTTCGTCTGAAGTCACCAAGGTTGGCTAGTTTATGATGTTGAATCCCCAAACCTTTATAGGCTCAAAGTTTGAGGAGGATCCTTAAGGATTACTGATGAGATAAAGAAGATTTTTTAGGGTGATCACATGCTACTGATTTAAAGGGTGTGGAGTTTTTTGCCTATTAGTTAAAAGATATGGCTTACTAGTGTTATGAGGCATGAGAAGAGATAAGGGGTGATGATATTGAATCGATAATATGAGATAAGTTTTTTTAGGTGCTTTTCTTGATCACTTCTTTCCTTAGGAGTTAAAGGAAGCTAAGACCGAAGATTCTATAAACTTGAAGTAGGGTAAGATGAGTGTTGTAGAGAATGCACTAAAATTCCAATAGTTGTCCCGTTATGCTCCAAAATTGGTGTCTAATATGAGGTCTAAAATGAAAAAGTTTGCTTTTAGTTTGTCCCATGATTTGGTGTTAGAGTGTAAGGCTGCGATGCTGAATAATGATATGGATATATCCAGGCTAGTGTTTTATATGCAGCAGGTGGAGGATGAGAAAAAAAGTAGGTATAGATGGGAAAAAAGAAAAGAAAGAAGTTTACGTATATAGAGTAGTGTGCAAATTAGCATAACAGTGGGAGGGATGGTAGGTAGTGGACTAAGAAGAAGAATTGGGGAAATTCTTATTCAACCGCTAGTGCTCCTTATCCTAAGCCTTTAGGTGATCATAGTTTTTAGGCTAGCAGTGGTGCTAAGGCATAGGGTGCCTAGTTTCAGGACAGTGGAGCTAAGTCAACCCCATCTTATCCTCCGTGCTATTTTTGTAGACAACTTCATCATGGGCATTATGAGCAGGGAAGGAACTTATGTTTTAATTGTGGTCACCTAGTCATTTTACAGTTGAATTTTCCTATAGCTAAAGTTTCCACTAGAGCTAATAAGGTCCCACTCTCCACTTTTTCATCTCCAACACCTAAGGGCACCATTGAGGCACCGATAATGGCCAGAATTGCCTCTATGCACTTGCTACTCATCAGGAATCTAAGGCATCCCCATATATTATTATTAGTAGTTGCAGATCTTTTCCCGTTATGTTTATTGTTTGCTTGATCCTGGTTCTACCCTATCTTATGTAATCCCTTATGTGGCTATACACTTTGGTTTTAGGCTTGAAAATATTTTTGACCCATTTCTATTCTACTCCAGTGGTTGATTCTATTATTGATAGCAAAATCTATAGGGGTTGTGTGGTGTCCATCTTTAATAGGGATACATTGGTGAAATGGATAAAATTGATATGATGGATTTTTATATGATCTTGGGGATGGATTGGCTCCATTTATTTTATGCTTCTCTGGACTGTAGGACCTGAAAGGTCAATTTCTATTTTCCTAGTGAACTGGTGATTGAATGGGAGGGGAGTTCCTTAGTACCCAAAGGAAGGTTTATTTCTTATCTTAGAGCTTAGAAAATGATTTACAAAGGGTGTTTGTATCATCTAGTTTGGGTTAAAGATTCTAACTTTAAGTGTTGCAATATGTTCCCGTGGTTAATAAATTTCCAAAAGTTTTTCCCAATGTTCCTTTTGGAATTCCCCCGATAGGGAAAGACTTTAGCGTTGACATTCTACCGGATACCCATCCTTGTTTCATTCCTCCTTATAAGATGGCTCTGACAGAACTAAAGGAACTAAGTAATAGCTGAAAGATCTTCTTGAGAAGGGTTTCATTCATCTTAGTATTTCTCTATGGGGAGCTTCTGAACTTTTTATACAGAAAAAAGATGGGTATCTTCGGATATATATAGATTATCATCAATTTAACAAGGTTATAGTGAAAAATAAGTATCCTCTCCCTAGGATTAATGACCTTTTCGATCAGCTTCAGGGTGCTAGGTATTTCTCTAAGATTGATCTTCATTTGGGCTATCGCCAATTGAAAATTAGGGAGATTATATTCCCAAGACTACTTTCCAAACCCGATAAAACCATTATGAGTTTTTGGTTATGTCATTTGGGTTAACTAATGCTCTGGTTGATTTCATGCATCTTATAAATCAGGTGTTCAGGTAGTTTCGGATTTGTTTGTAATTATCTTTATCGATGACATCTTGGTGTACTTCAAAAGTGAGGTAGATTATGTTAATCACCTCCGAATTGTGTTGCGGACTCATAAGGACCATAAATTGTATGCAAAACTTTCTAAGTGTGAATATTGGATAAGTGTTGTGACTTTTGTTAGGCATGTTGTTTCTAGTGAGGAGAACAAGGTGGATCCACAGAAAGTTGAGACAGTTAAGAAGTTGCCTAGATCCACGACTCCAACCGACATTAGGAGCTTCTTGGACTTGGTTGGGTATTATAGAAGGTTTGTGGAGAGTTTCTCATCCATTATTTCCCTGCTGACAAGGTTGACACAGAAAAAGGTTAAGTTTTTGTGGTCTGATTCTTGTGAGGGTGATTTTGAGAAGTTGAAGGATAAGTTAACTTCTACACCTGTTTTGACTCTGCTCGACGGCACTGATGGGTTTGTTGTTTATTATGATATGTCCCATGTGGGACTGGGTTATGTTTAGATGTAGCATGGTAAGATCGTAACCTATGCTTCCAAGAATTTTAAGGTTCACGAGAGGAATTACCGACTCATGATCTAGAGTTGACGGCTGTGGTCTTTGCCTTGAAGATCTGGCACCATTATCTGTATGGGGTACATGTGGATATTTATTCATACCATAAGATCTTGTAGTATATGTCTATGCAGAAGGAATATGTAATGACCTAATTTTTGAAGAAATAAGTGAAATATTTATTTTTGTGTGATTTGACCATTTTACCCCTCTCCGTGGTTGCATTATGGTATTTCTAGAGTGTGAGAATGATTGGCATAGTTCCCAATGTATTTTGGCGTTATTTATGTGATATTATGATTTTTGACTGCTTTAAGAGCCTTATAGTTGAGTTTAGTTGTTATATTTTGATCAGTGCGATGGAAAGCAAAATGAATCGTGCTGGCAGATTTGGAACGTCAATTTTAGGGTGGTAACATGGTTGTGAAATCAATGTCTTTTCAAAAATCTGATTTCTACATTGAGTCTGTAGCATTGAATTTGATAGGGTAGCTAGTTTGTTTGCATTCACAGAATTTTGAATGAATCCCAAGGGCCCCTCAGAGACTTAGAATGCACTAAGTCCCCAAGTGGGGCACCACTCAGCTTGTGCACTGGCTATCGCGATTGAGGGTTGCAAACATATGTCGCAATTGTGATGCCCTTGATAGGCCTGGTGCCACGATCGTAACACTGGTCCACGATCGTGATGCCTGGGTATATAAATACTTGATTTTTGCCATTTTCACTATTTTTGAGACTTGGAGCTTAGGGTTTCATGATTTTGAGCTATTTCTTCCACTTCTAAGCTTGGGTAAGCTCCATAACACCTTTCAATTATTTTCTTCAATCTTTATCATCTAATTTTTGTTTTAAACTTGAATTAAGAATGGAATTTAGGGATTTTGGCCCGTAAGGCCTAAAATTTGTAATTCTCAAATTTAAACCCCAATTTCTAACCCCTTTCACTTGGATGAGTTTATAACCTTATTATCAAATTTTCCTCAATTTCATCTAGAAAATAACTTTTATTCTTGATTTTAAAATGAATTTTGGGGATTTTACTCAAATAAAATTTAAAAATGGTTTTTCCTCGATTTGAGCCTTATTTTTAACTCGTTTTCTCTTGGGTTTTCAGATGTAGACTCCTAAAAATATGAAAAACATATTTTTGAAATAAAGTTTTGATTTTTTTTAGAAACCCATTTCGGGGGCCACTTTTGACCCCGAATTGAAAATAGGTAATATGGATATCATTGGATTTCTTTTGACACGTAGATTCTATATTACCGTTTATGAGAAGTAAGGGTTTGGAATTAAAGTGTTGCAGATCATTTTTTGGCTTTCGAGGTAGGTTATGGCTTAACCTCTTTCAAACTAGGCTAGGTAGTTAATTTTTATACAAAAGCATGTTAAGGGTGTGGGAACTAATCATGGAAAATGGGTATCTTATTCTGTTATACCTATGTGGGGGCCTATATATGATGTATTTGGTAGTTTTGGGATATTATGTGCTATGTGTGACTGTGTGGGGTCCTATGTGATATTGATAGCCTATATACATAAAAATAATCGTACCTTGTTTGATGAAAAGTTGTGGTACCAATTTTATATTGTGATGTATTCATACTCTATTGGAATATGAATCATTTTGGTTTTCATGGTTGGTTGCAAATATTGAGTGGATATTTGGCTTACTTAGTTTGTATATTGGTTGGATATGTAAATACTCACTGTGGTTGGTTGTGAGCATTACATACTCATATCATGTATATTCATGAAACATTAGTACCACCGCAGAAATACTGGAAACACAAAATTTTTCTAACAAAAATATGCATCTTATAAAAAACCTACCCTAGGGATGTTCTCAGAAGGAGATGTGGATATCGATTGTATACGGGTTAGCTAACCCCCCAGGATCCTACATTGGAAAGCTTTACCTCCATAGGTATATACGGAGGTTGTGCGACAGTCTCGAAGGTTGTGTGATGATCTCGTGCACTACATCATCATCATCATTCTCATCATTTTCACTGCATTTACTTTATTGTGCTTGTGATGTGATTGTATTTTCTTTCTTGACTTGTTACCAATCCATTTGTTATATCTTTCTTTACTTGTACTTGATATTCTTGTATATGTTGTCCTTCTGTGCTTTGCTTGTATATGGTATAATGAATACTTGTGGTCCTTTTTGTTATTTATTGAAATATATGCAAGTATTATAGAACCATTAGTACAAGCAGTGTGGGCCCTTAGTTGTATTTTGTATGCTTTATTATCTACTTTGCTCATTCGTCCTATGATGCCTACCAAGTACAAGTGGACCGTATTCACTCCTATTGTACCTTTTTGGTGCAGATCTTGATTTGATTATGCCTCACATTGGTTGATTAGGGAGATATTTCTAGATTTATTAGGTAGTAATGGATTTCACGCATTTAGAGTCTACTACTACCACTTCTTAATAGACTATGTCTTTATTACTAGTCAGAGATAGAGTTATTCCTATGTATTGTATTTCTTGAGTTGTACTAGTAGTTCTTACACTGTGGCACCAGGTTTTGGAGAGTTATGACATTATAGTTTTTGCTTCTTTCCACTTTCATTATATTGATTATGGTTTGGCTTCGTTCTAGGAGCCTTGCCTTGGGTTTTAAATGTTAATTTCTCTTTTGTATTAGTTTGTGTAATGGGCTTACTAGTCAAGGTTTTCCGCAACAAGTGCCATCATAACCCTTGAATTTTTGGGTCATGACTGAATTGAACCTCAGGAAAAGGTGGTGGCTCGAGCTACTTAAGAAATACGACATGAGTTTCTACTACCACCTAGGTAAAGCTAGTGTTATTGCTGATGCCCTTAGTAGGTTGTCTATTAGGAGATTATCTCACGTTGAGGAGAAGAAAAGAGGTTGGTTAAGGATATTCATAGGCTACCTAACTTAGGAGTTTTGTTTTTTAGACTATGTGGATAGAGGAGTGATTTTTCATGAAGTGGTTAAGTCATCTCTTAGTGTTGAGGTAAAGGAGAAATAGGTATTAGATCCCGTACTTATGTAGATTAAGGATGATGTAGGTCAACAAAAGATTATGGCTTTTGAGATTAGGAGAGATGGCATCTTGAGGTATCAATGAAGGTTGTGTGTCCCTGACATAGATGGGTTGCAAGAAAGAATTTTTTTGAGGCTCATGAGTCCAAATATACAGTTCATCTGGGTTCGACTAAAATGTATCATGACATGAACAAAATCTACTGGTAGAATAATATGAAAATGTATTTGGAAAATTTTGTTGCTAAGTTTATGGTTTGTCATCAAGTCAAGGTTGAACATTTGAGGCCTAGTGGCATGTCCCAAGAGATAGAATTGCCCATATGGAAGTGGAGATAATTAATATGGATTTCATTATGAGTCTTCCTCGATCTCACAATTAATATGATTCTATTTGGGCCTTTGTGGGTAGAATGACTAAGTCTACTCACTTCTTACCTGTGAGGACTAACTACTCAAGAGAGAATTATACTAAGTTATTCATTCAAAAGATAGTTAAGTTGCATACTGCGTTGGTGTGTTTCATTTCAAATCGCTGCACGCAATTCTCTTCTCACTTTTGACATTCATTTCAGAAAGGTTTGGTTACTCATGTGAACGTTAGCACCGATTTCCACCATCAAATGGATGGACAAACAAAGCATACTATTCAGAATTTGAGAGAATATGCTAAGGGCCTGTGTGATTGATTTTAAAGATAGTTGGGTCGACCATTTGCCTCTTATTGAGTTTTCTTACAATAATAGTTATCATTCTAGCATTCAAATAGCTCCTTTTAAGGCCCTTTATAGTAGAAGGTGTAGATCTCCTATTGGGTGGTTTGAGGTAGGTGAGACTAGGTTGTTTGGCCCTGACTTTTTTCACCAAGCCATGAAGAAGGTGAAGGTGATTATAGAAATACTTAATACTACTCTGAGTCACCAAAAGTCTTATATGGATGTGAGGCAGAGGGAGTTAGAGTTTAAAGTAAGTAATTAGGTGTTCTTGAAGGTTTCTCCTATAAAGGAGTCATGTGATTTGGGAAGAAGGGGAAGCTAAGTCCCTGTTACATTGGTCCATACCAGATTTTAAGGAAAACTAGGAATTTTTCTTATGAGTTAGATTTAACAGCGAATTTGGCTTTTATTCATCCTTTTTTCCCATATGTCTATGTTTAAAAAGTGTGTGGATGACCCTTTTTTGATAGTGTCGATTGAGGGTGTTGGTGTTATGGATTCATTGTCTTATGAGGAAGTCCCAGTTAAGATATTGGATAGGCTGAGGTCAAAGGATGTAGCTTCAATGAAAGGTCTCTAGAGAAACCAAAAGTGGAAGAAGCTACATGGGAAGCTGAGGAAGATAAAAATGTCAAATACCCGTCCTTGTTTCCAATGTCGGATGAAAGTGCTTAAGGTATGGGTTTCATTTACCTCTTGTTGTATTTTGAGTTTGTCCTTGGATTCTACTGTATTCTTGCTATTATCGTGCTAAAAATTCCCTAACTTCTCATTCAGAGATGAATGATCCAAAGGGGAGGGGTAATGTTAAACCTAGTAAAAAATTCAAATATTTTATTTTTGACCCTCCCATTTGTGTAATGTTATTTTGACTAGAATTATGATTAGGGTTGTTAAAAGGGTATTTTGGAAAAAATTTAGAATTTTCTAAAGGGGTTTGCAACCATTTTTGGACCCCCAAGGTAGTATCCATGATAGAGGTGTGCCACACCACTTAGCCTACACAATAAAGGTGTGGCACGAAGGTCTAACCTCTGCGATAGCAGCGTTCCATGCCGCTATGCATTTTTTCATCCAGTTTTTGTTTTTTCCACTTGGGTTGAGGGTCTTTTGGTCCTTTTACCCCTTATGCGACTTTATAACATCAAAGTAACCCTTTTTCTTCAGTTTTAAAAGATCAAATTTCATTCTTTTCCTCTTTAACTCCCAACCCAAGAAAGCTTAAGAGTTATAAAAAGAGTTCATCATTTCGAGTGTCGAAATACCAGTGGATCAATTTGTCAAGCTCCAAACTTCAATTTCTCTTCAATTTCTTCTATATTTTAGGCATGTTTCTCATTTCTTAACTTGAATTTTACATAGTGGCATTTATTTAATCAATATTCGTGTGTTTTAATTGATAGGTTGAAATTGGGTTGAGGGGTTTTGATTGTTATTACTTGAATTGCTTTTTCCATGTTTTAAATGGATTATTCATTCTTTTATTGATGATTTTTGGGACTGAATTAGTGAGTTATGATATTTATTAAAATGGGTGACATGGGTTTCCCCAAATTTATGAAAATTTGGCTTGATAATGTTATTAACCTCAACCCACTCTAATATCTTGGTTTAAAATATTAATATTTTCATAGTTTAACCTGTTCTTTGAAAACATCACATTGCATTAAAAGATAAATGAATAACAATGGTTTTTGAATGACCTTGGTGGCCATGGTTTTGGATTTTAAATAGAACTTGGGAGTCTACTTGTTATATGGACTGATTTGGCATAATTGAATTGGCTTTCAAGCATATTGGTATGATTATACCATGTTGGAAAATGCTTTAATAAAGACTCCTCGATTAATGGTTGGGTTTATGTGCAAATTGTTTTAATTTGGGCTTAAAGGGAGTTGTGCAGCTTACCGTAAAGGTGTAGTCCCGGGGACTAAAAGTGGAAACCATATTTTCCAGCGTGGGGGTATATATGAACATGTGTCTGTATATATATTATATTTTAGATGGCTATCTCCTTGGTGTGTTTATCTTTTTCTCAGTTCGTTCGACTAACATGCACTGGTCCCTTCCAGTAGGGGAAGTTAGACCCATATATCTCGTGGGTGCCTTTAGGATAGAGTGAGCTACACAGTTCAGGATAATGGTTTAAACTTTCATCTTCATGACCCTTTTCCCTATCTGAACATCCTATAAATGTAAATATTCAAATGTTGTGCATGTGGTTTTTGACTGATTTTAGCAATGGCATTATTTTATCCCTTTCTCTTGAGTTACATGCCTATGTTCGCCCCACTAGCCATCCTTGGACGCTGCATCATTTCATGATGTAGGGTCTGAGGGTTTTTTTACCCCTATGAAGTGTTAGGTGGTGTGGTACGTCCGTTGATCTATTATGAAGTGGTAAGCCTCCATCTTCCAGAAGGCCCAATCGTTTTGTTGTTCTTTCTTATTGGTCTTAGTACTTTTTGGATTCTTTTTGACATAGTCAGGGGCATGTCCCAACTTAGTTTGGTATTCTTGGTTTAGAGGATTTTGTAGACAAGTATTGGGTTGGTTGATTATTTGATTCTTAGAACTTTCATTTACTATATCTATTCCTCTTATTATCATTTATGATTGGCTTCCACTGTCTACATTTTTGTGATCTTGAGGTAAGACTAAAGGGATTTTCTCCATCCCATGATGGGTTTGAGATTGTCTTTCATGGCCAGTACAGGGTTCGGGTCATAACAAAAACTTACATTGATTCATGTGTTAATAAAAAATTCTCCAACTATGGATCATCATCGAGATAATGTAAGTAGTAAATTCCAATTCCTCTCGATATGATGCTCTAAAATTTAACTATTAGAACTTCAAAAATCTCACAAAGGGCTTGAGAGGATCTATTTAGTTTATTTTAAGTCTAATTATTCATAAGCATCCACTCTCATTCATGCAAGTCATGCATTTTAGTCAAGGTATGATATGCTCTCAGACCCATTCTCAAAATTCTCTACAGATTAACCCCAACGTTATAAGTGTGATTATAAAATTATTACATTTATAGAGTGGTTTGAAGATTGGTAGGTTTAGATAGTATCATATGAATAAACAGGTGTATAGTATATTATGTGGTCGTAAGAAAGACTAGTATGTCCATAAAAGAAGAAAATATGTGTACACTAAAGTCAGATAAAAAGCTTGGTTTAAGTTGATTATGCATTATTATGAATTTTGTAGATTAGTGTTCCCTTGATTCTTATCTAGTAGTTCAAGGATGGTATAATGTAGGAGATGTGTAGTGAAAAGAAAGGTAGGGATAACAATTAGTTAAAAGCATATGATGGATCTATGTATGCTATTGAGTAATAATTAAGGTGATATGTCTTTGGTTGTTAACCAAAGGGTAGTGAGTGTGGTGTAGATTTTATGGTGGAAGGTAGAAAAGGAGTTAGTGGTTAAGGTGACTTAGAATATTCTTGAAGTAGGAAAGGAGTTCTTGATGGTATTTCATTGTTAGAAAAGTATAGGTCATTAATGAATGTATTGGGTTGTTAAGGCTTGTTAATATTGTTTTCCCTTTTGTGATTGTGAAAGAAAATTAGTTGATGCTTATGGAGCTATGAATATAGTTTAAAAATATGGATGATGAATAGTTGTGATATGAGAAAGGAGGGTGTGCTAATGTATTATAATAGGATAGACCAAAAGATTATGATCAATGATTTTATTATGAAGTTCTAGTGGGCTAGTGTTTCTTGATGTTTTGCCAAGGAAGAATATTATGTGAAATTGACTTGTTAATCATGCCAAGTACTAAATACTAGATTTGAACAGTGGATGATTGTCAAGGTGGAAATAATGACTGCTTAGGATAGTGATGCTAGTTATATGAAAGGTGTGGCCAAGAATGAAGTTATTAATTTTCAAATATAGTTTATCCTAGTGAGTTGAGCATTCAAGTGTAGGCCATTAGAGTAAAGAAATTATGGATTAGTCTTGAGGATATGGAATAGGCCCATAGATGATAGGGTAGAGAACCAAATCAAGTTTTGTGAATTAGATTGTGATGAATGTTATCAATGGTTATGATGAGATAGTGATTCATTCTCACTCTAGTGTATTTCTTGAATTTCAGTCATGATGGCACCCTATCTATGTCATGTGTGATAGATCCATGCCCGTGACCAATTCTTATACATTTCATACATATTTATTTTCATTCTCATCTCCTAGTAAAAGAATTAATAGCTTTAGTCTGTGATCCTAGTCATCCCCCATGAATCTATGAATTACAGACTTATGTTAAGTAACTTATGATGTATATGAACCCATGTTTCATAGTATGATTAGTTTCCTGAACTCATAGTACACTCTTAATGATTAGAGAATTCGTATTATGTCATGTAAGTCCTTAGTTCTAATCTCTTTAACGAATCTATGCCCATGATACTCTGTTCTTCAAGCCTTAATCAAATGTTAAAGTTATGTATAGTATTCTTTCATGCTTTAAGTCCTCATGTTCAATCACTTCAGTGACTATTATTATGTTAAGATAGTGGTGATGAAAATGGATGAACAATGAGTTAGATGAGAGCAATTAGATGTTCTGTTTAGGAAAAATTATAGTATGTTTTCTTTATCTAAGGCTATAAGTGTGATGAAATATCAAGGTGAAACTTTGGTATGTGTCATAGTTAGTTGAGAACTTTAGGTGTGCCATTTTGGATATGATTCATAAAATTGTTATTAATAAAGATATTAGAGAATATTGAAACATTCCTAGATGGGTTGGTTCCTTAAAAGTTCATATGTGTTTATAATGATAGGCTTGAATGTTATGTTGGTATACAAATGGTAAATTCATTATGCGCAAGTGAATTCAACTAGAGCATGGAGTTAGTTGTTGAAGTGGTAAGTGGTATTATTCATAGGATGAGAGCTTTGAGAAGACAAAGAATATTGAATCACATAGTTTAGACTAAGTATTATGGTGCTATGTATAGTGCCCTGTGACTTCAAATTAGGCTTGAACATGGTGAGTGTATGTAGCTTAACTCGGACTTTGGTATGACAAGTCACCTATACCTATGTGAATATTATAAGTTGAATCAAATGTAGTATTTAAGAGGAAAAGTATAGTTGAGAAGAGTGTTTGAGAAGTTTTGTTAAGCTTGAAAGTTAACAGTTACATCACCTAAGGCATAGAAATCATATTCTTGCTTCTCTTCTATACGTATGATCATGTCATGAATGCTTAAATTGAGATCTTAACTCTCAGCATGAATTAGTTATTTGCAGTCAATCAGGTTAGCTCATAAATTAGTTTTATGTTAGAGGTTATATCTTTTCAGCTCATCTATATCCATCATTGCAGACATGATGGCTAAGTACCTCTATTTTTCACTCCTAACAATGATTTAGTAGGAGTAAGATATTTCCCTCCTTGCATTGCGCTCTTCTAATTTCGTGTCTCTATTGTTCCATACAATTATTGTGTATTTGTTCATGTTCCATAAGTATCCGCTGATTTAGTACATTGTCAGAAGGTTATTCCAGTTATGAAACATGATCAACTTTAGAAATTCAATTTCATGTTAGTAACTACATTCTTTCATCCCAATATCAGTTTTCATTCGAGTACGAATGATCCAAGGAGGGAGATATTGTAATACCCCAAAATTTTCTAGCTAAGCTTCTACCCATTTGTCATAGGTTTATAAATCCAAAAACAATTAATTTAATCATAGTTAATTGTCATGATCATTTATCTAGTGTGTAGTAAAGTGCTATCGATGTGACGAATGTTTATAGGAAACACTTAAAGTTAAGAATTCTTGTTATCAATTAAGGTTTGGAATTGATATGTGAGAAATTGCTAACACATTTAAGACCTTTAACCATGAATAATTGTGAAGTCTTAAGTAACTTTTGTCGTTTTTGATTTGTTTATGTCTGATTTTATAGTTTAAGTTGATGGGATAGAGAACCAACAAGAATGGAAGCAAAGAAGTTGAAATTTGGAGGAATCTGAAGAGAAGTGTGGCTGACGACATCTGTGATAAGTCGTCAGCCCTGTGATAGGCTATCACAGTTGTCGTCAGACTTAAGCATAAGTTGAAGCCTGTGATGATATTTGGTGATATGACGTCAAAATAATGATACGTCGTCATGAATATCATCATCCTTAACCAGAGAAAAGGAGTTGAAGAGAAGTTGTGATGACATTTTGTGATAAAGCGTCAGGAGCACCGTTAGACTTAGGTAGAACTTGGAAGATGAGATGAAGTTTTGATGACATTGGTGACAAGCCGTCAAACTCTTGATACGTCGTCATCAGCATCAGACAACAGAAGCCAAAAGTGCAGAGAAGCTGACGATATCCGTGATAAGCCGTCAGACTCCTGATAAGCTGTCACGGATGTCATCGTCTATTCCGTGAGAAAGCTGCAACTTCAATTTTATTTCCTTACTATTTAATGCTTTGTTTTAGGGTTTTCTAATTATTATTCATTCATTCATCATCATCATTATTCTAAAGAGAGTTCGATACTTTGAGTCTTGGAGAATATTTTCTGATATTTCTTTCTTTATCTTTTTGGATTCAAACAATACAACTATTTTGGGGATTCTTCTTTGTGATCTAATCTATGATTCACTAATTATTATTTATATCTGTAAGTAATCTTCTCAATTATGAATTCTATTATGTGTTTCTTTCTTTCCATCATGAGTGGCTGAACTCCGTTAACCTGAATTATGGGATCTAGGGTTAGGTCATGATGAGGTGCTAAATACTAAAGATTCAATAGGTGTTAGGATTTCTTGATAATTCTGAAGTTTTAATTAACGTCTGTTGGTTGCAAACAGTAGACACACCTGCTTTGATTTGCTTGAAAAAGAAATCAAATATAGTAGGAAGTGAATTATCAACAGGGACTCAGAAATACTTTGTTTAATAATTAGCGTTGTAACAAGGTTGGTTAACCTGGCGTAAAATCTGGATAGTGAACAGAAATTCCCTAAGTCTGAGAGGATTAGGAAATTAGATGCTTAAATAGGTTGAGAGACATTTAAGCATATCATCGATAAAGATAGTTTTACTTTCCTAACCACCGTGAGAATCTTGAGTCACCTTTAGCATTTGTCATGTACCGTAAGCCCTAGTGAACATAATTCTGGTTATTTCATAAAATCTTGGTTACAAATATCGAAATTAAAGTGACAAACAATTATTTGTGAAACTTAAACCCCTATTTTAGGAAACGTTAAACTATCAATGAATTAAATCGCAAACGACTTGAGTTCACACCATAATCCCTGTGGGATTTGACCCCAACCTAGTTGGGTTTTATATTGACAACGATCGCTTACACTCATTCAAGAGTGTAGTTTGAACATTATCAAAAATGGCACCGTTGCCGAGGAATTAGGTTGTAAACTGAAAGTTGTGTGCGCTAATTGACTGTTAGTTAGGTTTCCTAGATTTATGTTTATTTGTTGTTTTTGTTTATTTCAAATTCCTTGTTGTTTATAACAAAAACAAGAAGTTTCAGAGAACCATTATTACCAATTAATCCAGAACCTCAGCTGATTGGGAAAATGGCAGAATAATAAGAGGCTGACAGACTAGTAGCCTTAGCCAAGGCTCAGGTGAATGTATAGAACCAGGGTCAACAAGTTCATCACCTAAACCATGATGATAAAGACTTGGGTGATGAGGAATTACTGAATCCTCAAAAACCAAGGCGACCTGAGCAAATTGCTGCACCAGTACAACAAAATTTTGATAGAAATCGTCTAGTCAGAGGAAGGTATGGTCAACAGTCTATCCATTACGAGGTTGATGACGATGAGGAAGGAATGGACGGAGCAGGTGCAACAGGTGCTATCATTCCTCCACCATTGTCACCTGGTGCAAAATTCAACATAACAAGTACTATGATTCAACTCTTAAATCTAAAGGGATTGTTTGGAGGCTTTCCTGGTGATGATCCAAACATGCACTTGGTGAAATTTATCACTATTTGCAAATCTTTTGATAATCTAGGAGTGAGAAAGAGTGCGATCTAGTTGAGATTGTTTCCATTATCTCTGTCTGGGGAGGCAGCAATGTGGTTGAATGAGATGGAGCCCAATTTTATAACCAACTGGAGACAATTGAAAGAGGCGTTCCTAGAATGGTTCTTTCCACCCTCCAGGAGGGTACACTTGAGGGACGAAATCAGTAACTTCAGGCAGCTTCTGAATGAAGCATTGCATGAAACTTGGGAGAGATTCAAGAAGAAGATGGCATAATGTTCGAACCACAACATGACAGACTTGCACTTGATGGGGACTTTGTACAAAACTTTTAACTCTGTGACAAAGCCAATTGTAGATAATGTTCCAGGTGGTTCATTCATTGACCTTTCTTTTTAAGATGCTTCAGACGTGCTGAATAGAATGACCAAACAGAGTTGGGCTTGGTATACAAGGATTCTGTGGTAGCTAGCTCGACTATTTCTGGTGGCATGACTGCAGAGCAGCGCAGAAGGGATAAGGAGTGAGACCAAGACATGGCCCACTTAAAGACTCAGATTGACTTGCTGACCAAGTACTTGCTGTCAGGCAAGACAGAAAAGGTTAAGTCTGTGGAATCTCAGTGCACTGTTGCTATTGATACAGATGAGGAGGTAAATTATGTTAATAATCAGGGGGGTTTCCAAGGCAATAGCCAACGGAATCAAGGTTGGAATTTTTATGACAAGCCTGATTATAAAGATAGGGAGCAAGGAAACTGGAGAAGCAATAATGATAGGAGTGGTTTGTATGTTCCTCCTGGAAGTCAGGATGTTGCACCAACTAGATCTAGCAAGATGTCCATGGAAGAAATGATGGAAAAATTATTGAAGGGAGTTGAGGCTACCAACTCAGGGGTAACCACTATGAAGAGTGAATTCTCTACCCTGAGTTAGTTGGTTAGTTCACACTCCACTTCTATCAAGCAGTTGGAGCAGCAGATAAGCCAACTTTCTACAATACGGAAAAAAAGAAAAAGTGGTACTTTACCTAGTGATACAATCCAGAATGCTCAGAATGATGGCTCATGTATAGCAATTACCACTAGGAGTGGTAAGATCTTACCTAGCCCTTCTATGGGCAAATCTGTAGATGGTAAGGTGGTTGTTGATGAATTTAAAGAAAGCAAACCAGTGGACTTTGAGAAGCTGGATAGTTTTGTTGATGCTTCAGAAAAAAAAAAGGAGAAGCAAGAGAAAGTGGTATTGAAATCTATCCCTAGACCACCGTCTCCCTTTCCTCAATGATTGAAGAAGAAGGCCGATGATGCCAAATTCAGCAAATTCATGGCAATGCTCAAGTAATTGATAATAAATGTGCCTCTGGTTGAAGCACTTGAGCAAATGCCAGGATATGCAAAATTCATGAAGGATCTTGTGACTAAGAAACGAGCGGTGAGCTGCGAATTAGAGGCAGATCTCCACCTTTGTAGTGCTATTTCTACAAGGACCTTAGTACAAAAGAAGCCAAACCCAGGTGAAGTTAGTATTCCCTACATAATTGAGACTATGGAATTCACTAAAGCACTATGTGATCTGGGAGCAAGCGTTAATTTGATGCCACTGACTATTTATTGAAATTTGGGTCTGGGAAATCCCACACCCACCAACATGAGACTCGTGATAGCGGATAGGTCAGAAAAATGACCTTTTGGCATTTTGTATGATGTGTTGGTGAAGGTTTCCAACTTTATATTCCCTATAGACTTCATCATTCTGGATTGTGAGGTGGACTTCGAGGTGCCCATAATCTTTGGTCGACCTTTCCTCGCAACTGGAAGTGTACTGATTGATTTAAGAGCGAATAAGCTCTTATTTAGGATGAATGATGAAGTGGTATGGTTTGATGTGGGAAAATTAATAAAGAAACATGAAGAAATGAGTGTGTTCTTAGTAGTTGATGCGTATTATGAGGACGAATAGGAGGTGACCATAGTTGAGCAACTTGTTATCAATCCTTTAGCCGCAGTCATGATGAATTATGATGGTGAAGACATTGGGGAGTATGAAGAGACCGTTTGTACCTTGACAGGCATGGGTTTATATCCTTATGCTCCTAAAAATCTAAACCTTGACCTAGCTAATCGACCAACGCCACCAGCCAAGCCATCTATTGAGGAGCCTCTGGTGTTGGAATTGAAGAAATTGCCTAGGCACTTACGGTACGTGTTTCTGGGCAATGGGAACACACTACCTATTATTATTGTAGCTGATTTGGGTGAACAACAGGTGAATGCACTTATTTTAGTACTTTAGAGGCACAAGAGAGCTATAGGGTGGCCCATCGCAGATATTATTGGCATTTCCCTGGGCATCTACACGCATAAAATTCAGCTTAAGGAGGATTGTATTCCAACCATAGAGCATCAACGCCGTCTTAATCCACCAATGCAAGAGGTAGTTTAGAAGGAGATTATTAAGTGGTTGGATACAGGAGTGGTTTACCCTATTTCTGACAGTAAGTGGGTGAGCCCAGTTTAATGCGTACCCAAAAAAGGGGTATGATAGTGGTTGCTAATGAAAAAATGAGTTGATTCCACTCAGGCCTGTAACTGGGTGGAGAGTTTGCATGGACTACCGCAAGTTAAATTCTTGCACTTTGAAAGACCACTTTTCGGTGCCCTTTATGGATCAAATGCTTGATCGATTAGCTGGAAGGGGGTGGTATTTCTTCTTGGATGGTAATTATGGATATAACCAAATATGTATTGCTCTTGAAGATCAGGAGAAGACGACGTTCACATGCCCATATGGTACCTTTACATTTAAAAGAATGCCATTTGGGCTATGTAATGCACCCACCACTTTTCAATGGTGTATGATGTCTATCTTCTTTGACATGGTGGAGGACACCATAGAGGTATTCATGGATGATTTCTCTATGGTGGGTGATTCATTTGAGATGTGTTTTGCAAATCTAAATATAGCCTTGCAAAGATGTGTTGAATTTAATTTGGTGCTTAACTAGGGAAAATGCCATTTCATGGTCAAGGAGGGCATTGTTCTCGGCCACAAAATTTCTAAAAAGAGGATAGAAGTTGATCAAGTAAAGGTGGAAGTTATTAAGAAACTATCACCACCCATTTCAGCGAAAGGAGTGCGTAGTTTTCTTGGACATGCTGGCTTTTATCGAATATTTATAAAAGACTTCTCAAAGATTGCAAATCCACTTTACAAACTTTTGGAGAAGGAGGTGAAATTTTCCTTCGATGACAAGTGCTTGAAGGCATTTGAATTCCTTAAAAAGAAGCTGATTGAGGCCCATATTATTATTGCATCTAACTGGGCAAAACTATTTGAGATCATGTGTGATGCAAGTGGTATTTGTATTGCCCTTGGAGCTGTATTGGGGTAAAAGAGGGACAAACTTTTTATTCGATATATTACACCAGCAAAGAACTGAATGGAGCGCAAAAGAATTATACCATCACTGAACATGAACTTCTGGCTGTAGTGTATGCTTTCGAGAAGTTCAGAGCTTATCTGCTTGGAACCCAAGTAGTGGTCTACACCGACCATGCTGCCTTAAGGTATTTGATAGCTAAGAAAGATGCTAAACCAAGGCTGATTAGATAGGTATTGCTGCTGTAAGAATTTGACTTTGAGGTCAAGGACAGGAAAGGTTGTGAAAACCAAGTTGCAGATCATCTTTCTAGAATGGAAGGTGAACAAGAAAGTAGTAATGAAATGAAGATAAATGATGCATTCCCCGATGAGGAGATCCTGGCTGCCGCTATGGAAAAATTGCCTTGGTATGCAGATTATGCAAATTATATTGTAAGTGAGGTCATCCCAGAAAACCTTTCTTTCCATCAAAGGAAGAAGTTCTTGCATGATGTGACGCGTTATTTTTGAGATGAGCCATATGTTTTTTGGCGATGTGCAGACAATGTTATAAGGATATAGGTGCCGGAAGCGGATGTATTGTGCATATTGGAAGCGTGTCATGCTTCCCCAGTCGAGGGTCACCATGCAGGTGACCGAATGGTTAGGAAGGTGTTGCAAAGTGGGTATTATTGGCCAACATTATTCAAGGATGCCCACGAGTTTATGCTGAAATGTGACCAATGCCAGAGGCAGTGGTCAATCTCTAAAAGACATGAGATGCCCTTAACTAAGATGCTTGAAGTGGAATTATTTGATGTCTGGGGCATTGATTTCCTGGATCCTTTTGTGAGATCGTACGGGATAAATTATATTTTAGTTGTTCTTGAATACGTCTCAAAATGGTTTAAAGCTGTGGCCTTGTCTGATAATGAAGGGAAGATGATTGTTTCTTTTCTCAAGAAGAACATCTTCTGTCACTTTGGAGTACCACGTACTATCATAAGCGATGGAGGATCTCATTTTTGCAATAAAATTTTTCCAAAAGCTTTGCAAAAATATGGGGTGAAATAGTGCAAAGTGGCTACTCCATACCACCCACAAACTAGTGGGCAAGTGGAGGTATCAAATCATGAGATTAAAGCCATCCTAGCCAAAACGGTGAATGCTAGCCAGAAAGATTGGTCTCGAAAGCTCGATGATGCCTTGTGGGCATATAGAACTGCTTTCAAGACACCCATTGGAATGTCACCATTTTAGCTGGTCTATGGAAAAGCTTACCACCTACCAATAGAGCTGGAGCACAAGGCCTTATGGGTACTCAAAAGGTTGAATCTAAATTGGAAGGAAGCAACAGAGTTGAGACTGGTGCAATTGAATGAGATGGATAAATTCCTTCTTAGGGCCTATGAACGAGTAGATTTGTATGAAAAAAAGATAAAAAAGTACCATCATTGGAGAATAGAGAAACGACAATTCCAAAAGGGTAACTTGGTGCTTCTGTTCAATTTTAGACTCAAATTGTTCCCAGGTAAGCTGAAATCTAAGTGGTCAGGCCATTTTAAAGTTAGTCAAGTCCACTCATTTGGAGTAGTGGAACTCGAAAACAAAGATGGTAGTACCTTCAAGGTAAATGGGCAACGTGTCAAGCTTTATATTGGCCCGAAAGAATCAGTGAAAAGTATCACCATTATCTGTCTTGATGAAGTTTGAAGTAATCGAGATACTTGAGTTGTGCCATGATGTTAAATTAGGCGCTGTATGATAGGCAACCCATGACCCCCGAGATTGATCCATTCTAGGTATACTCTAACCCTTAGTTTAGTTTTACTCTGATTTTGAGTTGAGGGTGTAGGGTATTCTGTTGTTGTAATATATTTTGTGGTAACTAGAATAAATACAAGTACAGAAAGCAGTTGACATATTTTTGATTGATTTTTAAACACCTCTTCAATGTTTTGTTTGCAAAGACTATGAATTACATTTACTTATGACCATTGTGAATCTTGTTGTGGCATTAGTTCTAGCTACTTGATGATCATTGTTGAACAACTACATGAACTAGATAAGTGGTGTTCTATGATATACTTGTGTGCCATGTGTGTGTGAGTAAATACTTCATTTCCTTTGTATATTAACGCCATAACTTGCCTGGTTAGTCTTTCCATGGTTAAAGGATAGGGGTTAGGAAAAGATCATAGGCCGTTTTGTTAATTAACCCACTTTTAGCCTAAATAGCCTTCCCTATGTGCATCATATCCCTTGATCTCTGTTTTGAGCGTAATTAGCCTATTTTTTTCTTATGAAACCTTTCACCTTCTTATTTATACCATAATGAACCTATTTTGGTCCTGGTCCTCCTTGGACACTGTGCACCTTAACCCAAGCAAACAGCCTAAGTTAAGGGTGGCTATCATAGGGGTACATGGTGTAAGATGAGTATGAAGAAGGGTAGAATAAAGGAAAAAGAATAAAAGTTGGGTGCTATTCAAAAAAAAAAGAAGAGAGGCACCCAACTTGAATATATGCGATCAATAAAATAGAGAATGAAAAAGAGGTTAATAAGTGAGCTCCAAGAGAGTAGTGTAGTTTCAAGGAGGCATAGTCACTCTAAATGTCCTTGAATATCATACCAGCCCCAACCTATATTATAAGCCTAAAAGAAGTCCTATAGTGATCCTAGCTGGCCTATCTGAAGATCTTGGTAATGAAAATAAGGGAAATCCTATGGTACTTGGCATACACTAATTGGAACTTCGTTTTGAGAGTGAGAGTCTTTTGATAATCCCCACTTTTACATTTTTTGTTTATCATATGCGAGGAGGGGGATTTCTTTGTTGTGAGGGCACAATGGTTTGGTTGTTAGCTACTTGCTTGTTTAGATAGTGCAGCATAGGTATTGAATGGTTGCTGTGGCTGAAATTGATGCCATCGCTTGAGTCCTTTGTGTTACATTATTGTTCTTAAATGACATACGTAGTTGGTTTTAATTGGATTGACCTTGGAGGTAGTAACTATGTTTTGAGCTTAAAAGAGAAATTTGGCTGCTGAATGTGCTATGTATTCTCTTAGTTGGGCTGAGTTGCTGAGGACAAGAAATTGTTTTAAGTTGAGGGTATTGATGTGTGAGCAATTGCTAACACATTTAAAACCTTTAACCAAGAATAATTTCAAAGTCTTAAGCAACTTTTATCATTTTTGATTTGTTTATGTATGATTTTACAGTTTAAGTTGATGGGATAGAGAACCAACAAGAATGGAAGCAAAGAAGTTGAAATCTGGAGGAATCTAAAGAGAAGTGTGGCTGAGACATCTGTGATAAGTCGTCAGCCCTGTGACAGGCTATCACAGTTTTCGTCAGACATAAGCATGAGTTGAAACCTGTGATGACATTTGGTGATATGATGCCAAAAGTGTGATACACCATCATGAATGTTGTCATCCTTAACCAGAGAATGGGAGTTGAAGATAAGTTGTGATAACATTTTGTGATAAAGCATCAGGATGGTGATAAGGCATCAGGAGCACCGTCAGACTTTGGCAGAACTTGGAAGATGAGATGAAGTTTTCACGACATTGGTGACAAGTCGTCAAACTCTTGATACATCGTCATCGTCATCGTCAGCCTTAGAAAGTAGAAGCCAAAAGTGTAGAGGAGCTGATGACATCCATGATAAGCCGTCAGATTCTTGATAAGCTATCACGGATGTCGTCGTCTATTCCGAGAAAAAGATGCAACTTTAATTTTATTTCCTTATTTAGGTTAAACTATTTAAAGCTTTATTTTAGGGTTTTCTAATTATTATTCTTTCATTCATCATCATCATTATTCTAAACAGAATTTGATACTTTGAGTGTTGGAGAATATTTTTTGATATTTCTTTCTCTATCTTTTTAGATTCGAACAATACAACTATTTTGGGGATTTTTCTTTGTGATCTAATCTATGAGTCACCAATTATTATTCATCTCTGTAAGTAATCTTCTCAATTATGAATTCAGTTATGTGTTTCATTCTTTGCAACATGAGTGGCTAAATTCCGTTAACCTAAATTATAGGATCTAGGGTTAGGTCATGATGAGGTGCTAAATACTCAAGATTTAATTGGTGTTAGGATTTCTTGATAATTCTGAAGTTTTAATTAACGTCTGTTGGTTGCAAAATAGTAGATACACCTTCTTTGATTTGCTTGAGAAAGAAATCAAATATAGTAGGAAGTGAATTATCAACAGGGACTCAAAAATACTTTGTTTAATAATCAGCAATGTAAAAAGGTTGGTTAACCTGAGGTAAAATCTAGACAATGAATAGAAATTTCCTAAGTTCGAGAGGATTAGGAAATTAGATGCTTAAATAGGTCGAGAGACATTTGAGCATATCATCGATAAAGATAGCTTGTTATCCTAACCACTATGAGAATCTGGAGTCACCTTTAGCATCTGTCATGTACCGTAATCCCTAGTGAACATAATTCTGGTTATTTCATACAATCTTGGTTACAAACATCGAAATTAAAGTGACAAACAATCATTTGTGAAACTTAAACCCCCATTTCAAGAAACATTAAACTATCAGTGAATTAAATTGCAAACGACTTGAGTTCACACCCTATTCCTTATGGGATTCGACCCTAACCTAGTTGGGTTTTATATTGACAACGATCGCTTACACCCATTCAAGAGTGTAGTTTGAGCGTTATCAGGAATTCGATCCTACATGGGTTAATTTTATACATGTATAACTTCTAAAATACATTGATTTTTGGAGATCAATATCCACCAACTGAAATGTAATTGAGTCCTCTTTCCAATGTATCTGATTACTCCTTAATTCGATAATCGCAAAAAAAGTTATGAGAATTTTCATAAGCGAAATAGTGAGGGTCCGTGATAAGAGAGTGGCACACCCTGTGTGCTTCGCGATAAGAGTGTGTTATGCCCCATGTGCTCTATTATAAGGGAGATCCACATCTATGGTCCTAGAGACGCTAAAATTCACATTTTTAGAGGGCAAACAAGTCAGCTATGTCCTAAATGATTATGTCCTAAACGATTCTATAACTAAATTAATGCATTTTCCCTTATCCCATAACCCAACACACTATTCCTCTTCTTCCAAATTATCAAGAACACCAAATAAGGGTTCTTCTCCAAAATTCAATCTTCCAAAGCTCAAATTCAAGCTTTCTTTAAAGAGAATTCATTAAGTTCAGGTATGTGGAGTTTGAACAAGGATAACCCTTTATCCTTGTGCCCAAAAGTTAAGCTTTTTACATGAATTTTTAAGGATTTCATGACTAGGGTTTATAACCACTATTATGCTTTTGAAATTATGATGTTTCCATATAATTTAAAGTTCATTAAGCATAAAAATTTGCATTAATTTGTGTTCTATATCACATGAGTGACTTTATGAGATGAGTTTTTGGTATTTTGACCTGAAACTTCTATGAGTTGGTAAATGATTTCAATTTTGAGAATTATGTACTCAATTTATAAGAAGTTCAAGCTTATTGATTCAAGTTAAAAATATTATAGCATAATTGAGGTTTCTTTTTTGATCTTATGATCTCAGATAAGATATGAAATTCACAATTTTCTTTATACATATGATTTAAGAAAGAGAAGCATAGTTGGTTTTCATTTTAATAAACCCACATGCAATTTTAAGGTGAATTTCATAAGTATGAGCATACGAATATATATTTTGGGAGTAGTATTTAGCAATGAAAGGAGAATGTAGGATTAGTGTATCCTATTTCTTAGAAACTACGTGCCACCATAGGTTTAAGAGGCCTTGCTGGAGAGTGTCTCCTCTCCCCAAGGGGCTAAGTTTGGTGATCACTCTCCTCACCCCAAGGGGATAAGTTTAGTGATCACTCTAAGTTAATGCTCTATCCCAATAGCAAGGGTAAGCTCTCTTCAACGTAGGTAAAACGTTGGACTCCATGCTATCTTATATAGTTTATGTCGATTATAAAAATCTCTCATAAGAAAAGTAAAATATTTTTAGAAAATAAGTGTAATGACTCACAAGTTTTATTCAGATATTGGTTTATAATTTATGCTTATGTTATTTCATCTCTCTATTTTATATATGATTAAGGTGAGTCTATTTACACTTACTATGACTGTTTTTAAGCTTATGATATATATAAGGTTTTACATATTGCATTCACCCTCACATACTCAGTACATTCCAAAAGTACTAACCATATATACGTTTGGGAGGCTACATTATTTCATAATATAGGTATTTGTTATAGCCCACTACATCACGATCAGACAGTTCACAACTTCCAGCTGCAAGTGATGAGTTTTCTTTATTCAGGGACTAAAGTCAGTTTCTAGATTTAGTATTTTATTTAATTCCATTGTATTGATTAAGGGTAGTTGGGTTCATGTCCCAGTTACCTATAGTTATTATTAGTATAGGCTTCATAGACAGACAGTAAAAGTTTATGTATTTAGTTTCAATTTTGGTTTTCTTTTGTATAATCTAGTAATGTAAATATTTAAAGTAGTATTGTATTGAAAAAGTTCACTTAATGACATTTGTTTTACTTATTATTTTTAGTTTTATGTATTTTATTCAATTGCTCATGAATTATGTTAGTATCATGGATTAGCTTAGGATCACTTATGGTTTTAAGCACCGTGTGACGTGTAGGGAATAGTATTGAGGCATTATATAAATTGAACTATTTGTTTTAACAAACCTAAAGATTATACACTCAAATTCACCATCAAATTTTAAACATTTGAATCTTTAAATCCATAAACTGGGATAGAAGAAGTATAGAATAACAATGGCAATGCAATTTTTGGAGATCATCTTTTGTTCCCTGAATAGTTGCAAAGAATGTAGTTTTTTGCTTTATGTTAGTTTTAAGACTTTGAGTATGCCTTGTATTCATTGTCTCAGCGATTTATTTGAGCATAAATTGTGGTAATTTAACTACAGAAAAAATTATTATATGTAAGTGGTAGTATTTGGTTAAGATGGGAGCCTTGGCATAACTGGTAAAGTTATTGCCATGTGACCTGGAGGGCATGGGTTCATATAACACCACACATATTTGGGATAGACTTTGAAGCATTGTTCTTACGTGTATAAACTATAATCCCATGATTAACTTTTTAATTCATGTTTCTTGATGTTTATCCTAGTGTGTGAAGTGCATTCAAGGTGAAAATGTTCATGGGAATCACTGTGGAACTAAGAGCTTTTAATTCGTCCAAAGTTTGGTATTTGATCCTATAAGGGTCTACTTCGAACATGTATAACTTGATATATACAAAGAATTTTACAGCTCAATACACACCAAATTGTAGATAATCGAATTATCTTTCCAATAATACCAATTTTGCCTTAATCCGATAATCGAGCAAAATGGTATGGCCATGCAAAGGGTCGTGCCTCGCCTGAAAAATCGTAGAGAGCCACTAGAAAGGGTGTGCAATTAGGCATGCGACGCCAACTTAAGGGTTGTATGATTGTCCATGCGACACCCACCTTGGCTTGGGCGATCTACTGTGCATCGCCTGGGTCATTGCACAGTGCCAAAAGTGCTTTGTTTTGACTTATATCAAGGGAATTAAAATCATTTCACACCCCTAAACCATGTCTAATCACATTATTTCCATTCCCATTACCTCCAAACAATCAGTATACGACTCTAAAACCCTTTCTCTCTTCCCAAGAACAAGATTCAAGTCCTTTCTCAAGAAATCAAGAATTCAAGCTTCCATGTTCAAGAAATCCTCAAGAAACCATCTATTAAGGTATGTGGGAGTTCATCCATGGGCCCCCTTTCACCCATGGATCCCAAGAACCTTCTTTTCAATTAAAGTATGGATTTTTTCATTATTATGAAGTTTTATATGTTCAAGATGCATTTAAATCATGTTTATCCTTAGTAATTTGACTCCATTCATGTCCTAGTATGATCCCATAAAAAGATTGGTTATCTCATGTCTCAAGTTTTGATTTTTCCATGTTGTGTTCAATTGAATTTCATGCCATAATATCGAATAGTGAATTTAGCCATGTAATCATGTTGTTTTCACATGTTTTAAGGCATTCTCATGTTCAAGTCCATGATTCTTAAGTGTTTGATGAAATGTCTATGCTTTTTGGTCTTTGAACCATAATCACTTAGTACAGTGTTTCAAGTTTGATATCGTATTATATACTCATTCAGTGCTGGGGGGTTATGAACACCTGAGACCGATGTGTTTTTACATAATTATGTTTTCAAGTAACAAGTTAGTTAGAATCATGTTTTATCACCATGTTCAGATCATCATTCATAATAAACTCACCAGCATTTATTTCATGTTAAATATATTCGTTCACATGTTCATGATTTCTTCAAGGTTATGCATGCACTTTTATTTCCAGAATACCATGACCTTAGCTTATCAGTTTTCAATTATCAGTGCATACACCAGTTAGTAATTTAGTGTCTTTCAGTTGAGAGTAGGATTTAGCACCAAGTGGGAAGTATGGGTTCAACGCATCCTACTTTCCCAAAAACTATGCGCCACCGTAGGTTTAGTGGCCTCGCTAGACAGTGTTTCCCCTTGCCCAATATGGGCTCAGTTTAGTGATCACTTGTAATGCCCCAAAATCTAATCCCGAGATGTCACACAGGGCTCAAGACAATGAGTATCCTTAAGCTAACCCTGTTTGCATACTACTGAGCCTGAATCTTATAATAATGAAAATATAGACATAAAAGTTATGCTAGAATGCGGAAACTATTTTAAATATTTAAGAATAATCTAAACATAACATCTAAAACATCAAAACTGAATAATCTGCATCAAAACTAGTAGTCTGACAAGCCTATACTACTAATACTAGAGAGTCACTGGGACAAACCCCCAACTAGCTCGAACTGTCTGAAAGGAAGTGCTAAATCTCATAAATTGGTAAACTGCAAAATCTGAATGAATAAGTCCCCAAACTATGGGGACTCACCAACTATCGGATGTAGATAGAGATGCTCGAACTACTCACGCTGCTGACACAAAGCACCTAAACCTACATTATGAGACAATGTAGCACATAGACGTATATGTGGATCAGTACTTTGAGGATGTACTGAGTATATGGGGTTGATATGCATAGGTAAAGCATCATCTCATAATCATCATTTATAAGACAACGCATGCTAAATGTAAATGACTCACATAAGCTAAAATATCTGAAATACTAAAATATGTAGTAATAAGAAGTAAAACATACTTTATAAATCTTGTGAGCCATAACATTTAGTTTTAAAAGCTATATGAAAACTCTGTCTTTAAATCATACTGTCCAAGTGTAAAAGAGCTCAGTCTAAATCTAAAATTTGAAAGCTAAAATCTGAAGCTATTTTCTTTCTGCAAAGCATATTCCGAATAAAATTGTGTGCCTTTACACTTAGTTTTATAAAAGCATTTCTTTCATTCTTTTACTTTGATTAGCAGGGAGGTTCTCTTAACCGACATAAACCATGTGAGCTAACATGGAGTCCAACATCTCATCCTCCTAGGAAGAAACCTCACATTAGGGAGAGGTGTCATACTCTTGCCAGGGAGTATAACCTACCCTTATGATCGATCACAAGCTAAATCTATCATCTATATAGAAATGAGAATAATTTGATAATCTATACCTTTGCAATCTACGTAGTTTTGTGAAAGTAGCATGCGCTAAACCCATACTTCCCGCTCAATGCTAGATACTGCTCCTTTTTTATTTGCTACACTCATTCCGTTGGAAATCCACTTTAAAACTAGCATAAGATTTTATCTAAAACCAATTATGTAATCTATTGAGTAAATCTGTAAATAAAGTTGTTCTGAGTTCTGTAATTTGTAATAATCTATAAAGTGGATTTCATAGCTAAACTGAGGATCAAAACATCAAAGTTTTTTCTGAAAATCTATAAAAAATTTGCTCAAAAGATGCTTGAAGCATCATCTTTCTTGAAATAATATTATTCAATCTAGGGGTAATAACCCATGCATAAATCTCATTTCAAAACACTATAATAATCATGCTTATAATGGAAACAATGATAATTCATCTCAAAATCTGTAATTTACTGCAATAGATATGAAAATATGAAAATAGACATGGAATTCATCTTCAAAATATCTTAAAAAATCATAACTCTACAAATAACAATAATAGGTATGAAGCCTAACTTGAAATTCATGTATAAACATTCAAAATCATATCAATTTACAATTATAACTTGGTTTTGGTCACAAGGATGGAAGAAGATCCTTGTTCATAAACCCCACACACCTTGTTGGATGATTAGATGAAGAGACCTTGAATTTTGGATTCCTATTGAGTTCTTGATGATGGGTTCTTGATTATATTGCCTTGGGATCCCTCAATTTTAAGCTTTCTTGGAGAATCAATGGAGGATTTTAATTTATTAGAGAAGAAGCTTTGGAGCTCTAGGGTTTTGTTTGAGAGAAAATTGATAAATAATGAGTATAATAGGTTTAGAATGAGTTTAATCTCGTGTTTGGACGGATTGGGGGCTTGGGAATAGTCCAAAATACCCTCTTTAAACTCCTAAACGAAACTGAAAAATATAATTGGGGTACCAATTTAATAGGCTACCGCGACGCGCCACTATCGCAGTGGCTCACTGGAATTTGACGATTGGAAACTTGGGGGTCTCCACGATGCAGAGCTATCGTGTTGTCCCATTGGATTTTGAAAATTAGGACCTGGAACTTCAACGTGATGCACCACCATCGTGGTGCCCTATAGGAATGCTATTTTGGCCTTTGGCGCAATGCGCCACTATATCATTGGACTACTGGAAATTGACAAATGGGATAATGGACCTCTCCGCAATGTGCCAAAATTGTGGAGGTCCACTGGAAAATGACAATTATGAACTTAACCATCTCCGTGATGCGGTGACTGCCCAGGTGGCATACTGTCAACTTTAAAATGTCTTAACTCCTTCACCTAGTGTTAGAATTGAGCGAATTTGATATCGATGGAAAGATTATTCCACACGAAACAAATATTCTTAACTTTTGGAATTTATTCCTTAACATTCTAGGAATGAATTTAAGCTAGGAAAATTTATGGGGTATTACAATATCTCCCCTTGGAAATATTCGTCCTCGAATGTGGCTGGTTAAGGTGAAAATACTGAGTAATTTGAGGCTATAATCTATCATGCACAACTGAAATAAACTGAATGACTGATGCTCAATATACTGAGCTTCTGAATTGATTTGAAAGTGCATGAATTCTTATGAAAATAGCTATATAGCTAAACCTGAGACTTAGAAATAAACTGAATGAAGGAAACTATTACCTTCTACTGAATCTGATTTTGTGGAGAAGAGATGAGGATACTTGGTACATTTGTCTGCTTCTGCTTCCCAAGTAGCCCCCTCAACGGACTAATTTGCCATAGAACTTTGACCGAGGGAACTTCATTGTTCCTTAATCTACGGATCTGATGATCAAGAATGTGACTTCTTCATATGAAAGGTTTTTATGAATATCTGTATTTTCTAGAGGAAGTACAATAGCTGAATCATCCATGCACTTCTTCAACAAGGACACATAAAATACTGGACGAACTGAGGATAAATTTGCGGGTATCTCAAGCTCGTACGCCACCTTCCCAACACGACTCAAAATACGGAAGGTACCTACATAACGAGGACTAAGCTTCCCCATCTTTCCAAATCTCTTCACCCCTTTCATGGGTGAAACTTTCAAATACACAAGATCATCAACCTCAAACTCAAGATCTCTTCTTCTTACGTCTGCATAGGATTTCTGATGAATTTGGGATGCTTTTAATCTCTCTCTAATTAACTAAACTTTCTCCATGGCTTTAAACACCCTGTATAGCCTAATCAAAGTGGCCTCACCCATTTCGAACCAACCAACCGGCGATACACATATCCACCAATAGAGAGCCTCAAATGGAGCCATCTGAACACTAGCATAATAACTATTCTTATAAGCAAACTCAACTAGTGGCAAATGCTCATCCCAACTACCTTTGAAATCAAGAACACATGCTCTCAACATATCCTCTAAAGTTTGAAAGGTCCTCTCTGCCTGACCATCTGTCTGCAGTAAAAAGCTGAACTAAGATGAATTTGGGTACCAAAACCCTTCTGAAAAGCTCTCCAAAACTGAGAGGTAAACTGAGTGCCCCTATCTAAGACGATTGACAAAGGAACTTCATGCAATTTAACCATCTCTCAGATATACATCTTAGCATAATCCTTGGCTATATAGGATGTATGAACTGGAAAGAAATGCACTAATTTAGTCAATCTATCCATAATAACCCAAATTGAATCATGATGATGACGCGAATAGGGTAAACCAGTCACAAAATCCATATTCACCTCTTCCCACTTCCAAGTGGGGATACCAAACTCTTGTAATGTAACACCAGGTTTTTGGTGCTCTACCTTAACTTGTTTACAAGTTGTACACTTTGCCACAAACTCTGCTATATCTTTCTTCATACCACTCCACTAATAGATTTCCCGCAAGTCACGGTATATCTTGGTAGCTCTAAGATGAATAGAATAATGTACACCATGCGATTTTTCCATAATCCGCTATCTCAAATCATCAACATAAGGCACACATAATATAATTTGGTAACTCAACACACTATCTCCCCTTTGGGAGAAAACCTCTACCTTTTGGTCTTTAACTGACTCCTTTGGTTTGACCAAACTAGGATCCTTATCTTGATTCTCTTTCACTTCCAAAACTAGGGAAGATTCGGAACTACGCTGAGCCCAAATATTTCCTTCGGCAGAATCAACTAATCTAACACCCAATTTGGCTAATCGATGCACTTCTTGAGCTAACTCTTTCTTATTATTCTCCACATGAGCAACACTGCCCATAGACAGTCTACTAAGGGCGTCTACCACTACATTGGCCTTGCTCGGATGATACAATACACTCATATCATAATCTTTCAACAATTCTAACCATCTTATCTGATGGAGATTCAATTCCTTATAAGTAAACACATATTGTAAACTTTTATGATCCATGAACACATCAACGTGCACCCCATAAAGATAATGTCTCCATATTTTGAAAGCAAACATCACAGTAACTAATTCAATATCATGGGTTGGGTAGTTCTTTTCATGAGGCTTAAGCTGTCTAGAGGCATAAGCTATGAACTTACCTCTCTGTATCAAAACCCAGCCTAAACCAACTCTGAAGGTATTATAATTCACCACAAAACCATCCATACTATCGAGTAATGCTAATACTGGGGCTGAAGTGAGTCGAGTCTTCAACTCCTAAAAACTTTTCTCACTGGAATTGAACCACTGAAACTTAACCTTCTTTTGGGTCAATCTAGACATAGGGGATGTAATAGACAAGAAACCCTTAACAAAACGTCTATAATAACTAGCTAGATCCAAGAAACTTCTAATGTCTGGTAGAGAGATAAGTCTAGGATAATTTCTTATGGCTTCTGTCTTTTGGGGATCAACTCTAATACCCTCATTGGAAATAATATGATCGAGAAAGGCTACTGATCTTAGCCTAAATTCACACATGCTGAATTTGGAGAACAACTGGTGATCTCTAAGAGTTTGTAACATAATTCTGAGATGGTCTGCATGATCATCCTCACTACAAGAGTACACACGAATAGCATCTATAAAGACTATGAAAAACATCTCCAGATACTAGTTGAACACTCTGTTCATCAACTCCATGAAGGATGCTGGGGCATTGGTTAATCTGAAGGACATGACTAGAAAATTAAAATAACCATAACAGGTTCTGAAGTTTGTCTTTAGAATATCACATTCCCTTACTTTAAGTTGATGATATCCGGATCTAAGGTCTATCTTTGAGAAATAACTTGCACCTTAGAGTTGATCAAATAAGTCATCAATTCTAGGAAGGGGATATTTCTTCTTGATGGTAATCTTATTTAGCTAATGATAGTCAATGAATATTTGCAAAGAACCATCTTTATTTTGCACGAATAGGATGGGAGAACCCCATGGAGAAACACTAGGCCTTATGAAACCTTTATCTAGTAGATCTTTGAGTTTCTCTTTCAACTCTTTAATCTTTGTGGGAGCCATATGATATAAAGAGATATAAATAGGCTGAGTATCGGGAAAAAGGTCAACACAGAATTCTATTTACTTATCGAGAGGTACCCCTGGCAAATCTTAGGGAAAGACATCAGGAAACTCATTAACTACACTGACTAACTAAATTATTAGAGTCTCAAACTTAGTGTCCTTAACTCAAACGATATGATAGATACATCCTTTGGAAATCAACTTTCTAGATTTAAGATAGGATATAAAATGGCTTTTGGGAGACACTGAATTACCTGACCACTCAAAGACTGGCTCATTGAGAAACTGAAATTTCGCCATACGGGTGTGATAATCTATTAATTCATAACAACAATGAAGCCAATCCATACCAATAATAAGGTCAAAATCAACCATATCTAACTCTATCAGGTTTGCTAACATGACTTTATGAAGGACAGTGATAGGACAGTGACAGGACACTTTTTACAGATTTATTTAGCTACAGTTGACTCACCTATTGGAGTAGAAACCAAGAAAGACTCAGGGATCTTTTCAAAACTTATCTTAAAATTTACAGCAACTAATGGGGTCATATAAGAAAACTTGACCCAGGGTCTAACAACACATAAACATCAAGATGAAGGACACAAAGCTTACTCATAACAATATTTGGTGAATCTTTTTGCTCCTGGAGGAATGGTAAAGCATAGAATCAATTCTAGCGCTGATCGCCACCGGTACTAGATGATGCGCCCTGAGGAGGAGCTGGGCGACCTAAAGGAGCTGGTGCACTAGTAGCTTATGTCTGGGGATGGTCATCTCTGTTTCCTTGCTTAGAATGAGGACAATATCTAATGTTGTGACTCAACTTACCACATCCAAAACAACTTTTATGACCAGAAAAATACTCACCAAGATGATTCTTACCACACTTACTACATTTAGGATAATTGGGCCTACCACCCACACTACTCTGGGATCTGGACATAGAAAACTTACTCCACTACTCTTGTCTACCTCTGGGAGTGGGAGAACTAGCTAAAGATGGTGCTGGCATGGATGAACATTCTAAAACTGTGAACAATTTCCTCTTCCAGACCTATTTTGACCATAATCAAACTGCCCTATTCTATTCTTCTTATTTCCTCTCCCACTTCCCTTCAACTTCTCTACCTCAATCTGTTGTGCATACATCATCAATATTGAAAGATCTATGTCTCCAATAAGCATAGAAGTCCTACACTCTTTGACCACTAATCTAGACACTCCAGTTACAAACTTACTCATGCTTGATATAAGGTCAACCATCTGATCAGGGGCATACTTAGACAACTGGCTGAACTTGAGGCAATAATCCTTCACTGATATTGAGACCTGCCTCAGGTTCATGAATTCTTCTATCTTAGCTTCCCTTATCTCATATGGAAATAACTTATCTAGAAATACATCCTGAAATATCTGCCAAGTCATGGGAGCTACGTTCTCCCCTCTACTCTTCTTCCACATCACTACCCAGTCATATGCAATATCGTTGAGCCTATAAGATACCAATTCTACACTCTTCTCTTCAGAAACATGCATAATCTAGGTGATCTTCTCCACATCATCAAGATACAATTATGGGTCCTCACCTGCCTTCGACCTAAAAAACTCTAGCAGGTTCATTCTCATAAAATCCTAAATTTTGGCTATGGCTAAGTTCCCATCTTGCTGAGGTGGGACTGCAGCCTGACGGTTTCCCTAAATATTAGCTGTCACAGCTTGGGCTAATGCTTGAAAAAAAGCCTGAAACTCTACAGGTGACACATTCTCATTTAAAGAATCAGCGGGCTGAGGTGGCTGGTTATTGTTTCTGCGGGCATTAGGTCGACGAAGAGGCATTTTCGACTATCAGGTGAAAGAACGAGTTAAAATCAAAAATAAATACTATAAGCATGATAGATCATGAAAGAAATAGATGATTTCCAAAGAATGTTCCATAGCCTCTTGTTCAAACATGTGGCACGCTTTATAGCCATGACCAAAACTCTACATAACACGGCTTGTCTGACTCCCTAGGACTCTTAAAAACCTTAGGCTTTGATACCAAGTTTGTAACACCCCAAAATTTGATCCCAAGACATCACACGGGGCTCAAGACTATGATTAGCCTTAAGATAACCCTATTTGCATACTATTGATCCTAAATCTTATAATAATGGAAATATAGACATTAAAGTCAAGCTAGAATGCGAAAACTATTTGTAATATCTAAGAATAATCCGAACATAATATTTGAAACATTAAAACTAAATAATCTGCATTAAAACTATTAGTCTGACAAGACTTTACTACTAATACTAGAGAATCATTAGGACAAGCCCTCAGCTAACTCAAACTACCTAAAAGGAAATACTAAATCTCATAAACTGATAAACTGCAAAATCTGAATGAATAAGTCCCTAAACTATGAGGACTCACAAACTTTTGAATGTAGAAAGAGATGCTCGAACTACTCACACTGCTAACACTGAGCACCTGAACCTACATTAGGAGACAATGTAGCGCATAGACGTATATGTGGATCAGTACTTTGAGGATATACTGAATATATGGGGGTGATATGTATAAGTAAAATATCATCTCATAATCATCATTTATAAAATAATGCATGCTAAATGTAAATGACTCACATAAGCTAAAATATCTAAAATATCTGAAATACTGAAATATGTAGCAATAAGAAGCAAAACATACTTTATAAATCTTGTAAGCCATAACATTTAGTTCTAAAAGCTGTACTAAAACTCTGTCTTTAAATTATATTGTCCAAGTGTAAAAGAGCTCACTCTAAATCTAAAATCTAAATCTATTATCTTTCTGCAAAACATATTCTGAATAAAACTGTGAGCCTTTACACTTAGTTTTCTAAAAGTATTTCTTTCATTCTTTTACTTTGATTAGCAGGGAGGTTCTCTTAACCGACATAAACCATGTGAGCTAACATGGAGTCCAACGTCTCGTCCTTCTAAGGAAGAAACCTAACATTGGGGAGAGGTGTCATACTCGTACCAGGGAGTATAACCTACTTATGTGATTGATCACAAGCCAAATCTATCATCCATATAGAAATGAGAATAATCTGATAATATATACCTACATTGGCTACGTAGTTCTGTGGAAGTAGGATGCGCTAAACCCACACTTCCTGCTCGGTTCTAAATACTACTCTCTTTTTATTTGCTATGCTCATTCTGTTGGAAATCTACTTTAAAACTAGCATAAGGGTTTATCTAAAACTAATTATGAAATAAGCTGAGTAAATTTGTAAATAAAGATATTCTGAGTTTTGTAATTTGAATAATTTGTACAGTGGATTGCATAGCTAAACAAAGGATCAGAACATTAAAGCTTTTTCTAAAAATCTGTAAGAGATCTGCTTAGTAAATGCTTGAAGCATCATCTTTCTTGAAATAATATTATTCAATCTTGGGGCAATAACCCATGCATAAATCTCATGTCAAAACATCATAATAATCATTCTTGATAATGGAAACAATGATAATTCATCTCAAAATCTGTAATTTACTGCAATAGGCATGAAAATATGAAAATAGACATGCAATTCATCTTCAAAATATCTTAAAAACTCATAACTTTGTAAATAACAATAATGGGCATGAACCCTAACTTGAAATTCATGTATAAACATTCAAAATCATATGAATTTGTAATTAAAACTTGATTTTGGCCACAAGGATGGAAGAAGATCCTTGTTCATAAACCCTACATACCTTGTTGGATGATTAGATGAAGAAACCTTGAATTTTGGATTCCTATTGAGTTCTTAATGATGGGTTCTTGATTATCTTGCCTTGGGATCCCTCAGTTTTAAGCTTTCTTAGAGAATCAATGGAGGATTTTAATTTCTTAGAGAAGAAACTTTGGAGCTCTAGGGTTTTGTTTGAGAGAAAATTGATGAATAATGAGTATAATAGGTTTAGAATGAGTTTAATCTTGTGTTTGGAAGGATTGGGGGCTTGGGAATAGTCCAAAATACCCTCTTTAAACTCCCAAACAAAACTAAAAAAATATAACTGGGGTCCCAATTTAATGGGCCACCGTGACACACCACTATTGTGGCGGCTCACTAGAATTTAATGATTGGAAAATTGGGGGTATCCGCGACGCGGAGCTATCGTGTTGTCCCACTGGATTTTGATAATTGGGACCTAAAACTTCAACACGACATGCAACCATCGCGGTGTTATATCGGAATACCATTTTAGCCGTTGGCGCGATGCACCACTAAAGCGTTTGACTACTGAAAATTGATAAAAATGAATTTAACCATCTCCGCGATGCGGTGACTGCCCAGGTGGCACACTGTTAACTTAAAAATGTCTTAACTCCTTCACAGAGTGTCGAAATTGGGAAAATTTAGTATCGATGGAAATATTATTCAATTTCCCACACAATGAAAAGTCTAAATCTAAATAATTCTACAAGAAATAAATATTCTTAATTTTTGGAAGTTATTCCTTAACATTCTAGGAACAAATTTAAGCTAGGAAAATTTATGGGGTATTACATCACTATAGTTTAGGTTCTATTCTGATGGAAAGGATAGAACAACCCTCCTCAACTTGGGTTAGACATTGGACTTCATGATAACTCACAATGTTTATGTCGGTTAAATGATAGCTCCCACAGTCTCAGTACAATATTCAGTGTATTATTAGTTCAGGTTTACTTGACCAAGTGTACATATTTTTAGTTATACAGTTTTCAGTCTTCTAAATTATAAATTTATCTCAGTACAGATTTATTCTTGCTTTTGCATTCTCAAATATTACAATTTTCTTATATTCATGCTCAGTTATTTCATGTTGTTCAGTTAGTCTTTATTTCATATGCACAGTATCCCACAGTTTCAGTCCTATTATTTAAATTAAGTAAAATTTAATTTTTCTTGTTCAGTATCCATACATAATCCTCTGTATAGTTTTTACAACATGTTCTACTTTATATGAGATTTGCTTACAGTACTCCTATTTTATCATATCCTAGCTTCAGTTCTACTTATCCTACCATGGTAAAGATTTTTTTTCTTGAAACTAAGTGTAGTGATTTACCATCTTATCAGATTATGTTTGTTAACCATGTTTTAAGATACTTTAGGTTTCAGTTTATTTCAGTCTCTTGGTAAGTCTACTTGCACTTAGCGTGCATGTTTTTAAGATTATGTATGAAATCGGTTTTACTTATTGCATTCCCCTACTTACTCAGTACATTCCAAAAGTACTGATCCACATATATGTCTATGTGCTACATTGTCTCATAATGTAGGTACCAGTTATAGCCTAAGCATTATAATCAGACAGTTGCAGCTTCCAGCAAGCAGGCGATGAGTTCTTCTATTTTAGGGATTCTATTTATATTTAGTTCATGTACTGTGTTGTATTTTTTATTGTCTATATGTATTGATTAGTCGTAGTTGGAGGCATGTACCAGCTATTTATAGTTAGTATAGTAGAGGCTTCGTAGATGTCAGTCTAAGTCAGTCATGTAATTTCAATTTCTCTCTTCAGATTTATCATATTGTAAACTTTATTAGTTACATACTTATTTAGATTTCATTATGTGTATGTTTCCAAACAGTTGAACTAGCTATTTAATACATATTAAATCAGTTGTTCAAGCAGTATACCAGTTCATGGGTTAGCTTAGGATCACATGTGGTTTCAAGCACCGTGTTATAAATAGGGGATAGCCTCGTGTCATGAAAAACTTGGTATCAGAGCACATATTTCAAGTGTCCTAGGTTGTCTATGAATCCATGTCTAGTAGAGTCTTGCGAAATGGTATGGAGATGTCTGTACTTTTCTTTGAGAGAATATAGGGCATTTAAGAAATATTTCCTTTCTCTCATGTCTCAGATCATAAAGTAGAAGTGTTCTCTAAGAAAATTATGTAGATTCTCGTATTAATCCATCGTGTCAACTCTACTTTATTCTTAAGGAAATAGAAATAGTGAAACTTAAATCTCTACAGATAGAATTTTTATAGAGAGTCCCCACAGATATTATGGGATTGCAAACAGTCTCAAAAGTATCCCATCAGTGATTTTAAGTTCCAAAGTTTGACGGACTACATTTATGTTCATGAAAAATCATGCAATAAGCCAAAGTCAAATGTAATTTTAGATCCCATCTCGGAATCTTATGGCACTATATGACCTAGAGTTAGAGGCATGAACCTAGATGTTTAACAATGGTAAAGTAGGAATAGTATTTATCTGGGTTTAGCAGATTATGTATTCATGGGGATAGTTTTATGAAAGGTGGACCAATAGGCTTGAAATAGTATATGCAAAAATTCAAGTTATCGATTTGAAATTATGTATGATGGTGTAGTATATGATGTTCTTTCTAGCTATGTTATGGGTTGTCTATTGTTGATGTTGGGTATGTTGGTGTAATGGTAAATCTCATGGTTTAGGAAAAAATATAAGTTTAGAGATGTGATATTAGTAGGCTATGCAGGAAGTTAGTATGCTTCAATAAAGGTCTGGGGATATCTATGTTAAGTGTTAGAATCTAAGTTTGAATCTTTGAAGATTGAGCTAATAGAAAGAAGAGTTGAAGCTCTAGAAGTCATGAACTTAGGGTATGGTGATATTCCTAAAAATTCTAAGTTAATTAGTGTTTAAGTTATTGTATGATGACTATTAGGGATATATAGAGTTAAGAGTTCTATCTCAGAAGGAAGTATTAGTATTGGATTTTACATTTTTAGGTGCAATCTTTTAGGGTGAGTTTAGTATTTATATGTCTTGTTATATCTCAGCCTCTAGAGTAAAGTGGTTGCAGTTCAGTTTAGAGTTTATTAAAAGGGTCCATAGTCTTAGAATGATGGCTTAAAGATAAGTGGGAGATGTTAGAACAAGGAACCAAGTCAGGATCTCAGATTCTAGTAGTGATACCAATGTATTGTAGAGCATCAGTAGGGGAGGATAGTGTCCAACCTAGTCTTATCTCAGTGAAAAGTTTTGTACTTCAGTCATCACTATATCTACTTATGCCTTACAAGTTAGCTCCATGATCATAGCTCATATTCATGCACCTTATAGAAAATTATGTATGATTTCATATCCTAGTATGAGGAGTTCTAGTTCACTTAGCAGTACGAATCATGTTCCATGAAATAATGAACTCCAAACTCTGGTCATGCAGCTCATAACTCGTGTATCCATGCTTTACAGTATGTTTGGATCCAGGCCTTAGTTAAGTGTCAAGTTATGTACAGTATCCTTCCATGCTTCAGGATATCATTATTTAACCTTTCAATGACCTCTTCTTATGAAATGATAGTGGTGATGAGTAATTATTTAGATGGGAGAGAGTAAATGTTTTATTTAGGGGAAAAATTATTGTATGTTTATTTCATGTAAGGCTATAAGTTTGAAGAAATATTGAGGTAGAGATTTTAATGAATGTCATGGTTAGTTGAAATTTCGAATGTGTCTTCTTAAGAATAATGCAAGAAAGTTGTTATTGATATAGGTTTAGAGAATATGAGAAAGATGTTTTATAGGTGTTTTCGTAGAAGTTCGTATGTGGTGAGAATAATAGGCTTGAATGGCATATTGGTATATAAATGGATGAATGCGCTATGCACTAGTGAAGTCCTGGTAAGAGGTTGAATCTTGTTCTTGAAGTGGTAAGAATAATTATTCTTGATATGTGAAGTTTTGAAAATGCATGGGTATTGAATTCATGATTTAGACTAGTATTACAGTGTTATGTTTGCACTTTGTAGATTCGAGTAGGCTTGAACATAGTGGGAGAATTCAGTCCAACTCAGACTTTAGTATATAGAGTTGTCAATGCCATTTGAAGATTATAAGTAGCCTCAAGTGAAGTGCAGTATTTAAGGGAAAACGTATAGTTGGGGGAGTATTTGATAAGTATGGATAAGATTGAAAGTTAACAGTTGCATTGTCTAAGGCATAGTTTCATGTTATAGAATTATAGCCGTGTTGCAACTCCTTATTCATATATATTAGTCATATCATGCCCAAGATTCTTTTCTTCCTAATGTTATTAGAACTTCTTTTGAATGAGTGTTGAAGAAATACTCGAGTTGAGTATAAGCTTTCAGTATAATTCAGTCTGTATAGCCAACAATCCTATTTAGCAGTCAAATAGACAAGTTCCTATGGTTTTCCATCTTTCCTATTCATGGTGTAGTTCATTCACGTGAAAGTTGTAAATTTAGTTCAATTCATGCATCATGTTTTAGATTCAGATATTCAGTCATGATTCAGTTTGTAAGTGTCCCGTGTATCATCTGAGTCTTTTCTAAGTATTTCAGCCAAGTCAGTATTATTCGGGGGGCGAATGATCCCAGTGTGGAGATGTTGTAAAAACCCGAGCTTTTATGTCATAGGCCTCTCAACTTTTCTTTATGGAACCAGATCCAGCCTAAGCTAATAGTTACTAATTAGTTGACTCTCTTGTTTCTATGTCATCCTTACAACCATTCTCGTGTCATTCCATGTATTTATGAAATTAGTTTAGTTTATGCATCATGGTCAAGATCAGTTATGTAATCATGTTCCAAGTCATGCATGCTTATTATATGGTGTCAGTTACCTTAGTACTCTCAGTCTAACCAGTCTCATTCAAGGAAGAATGATTCCAAGGAGGAGGTAATGTAACACCCTATATTTTTGGGCTAAACTTTGAAACATCGTTCTAACATGTGTAAACTATAATAATTCATGTGACATGATCTTTATCCTAGTGTGTGAAGTGATTTTGAGGTGAAAATGTTCATAGGAATCACTTAGAGTAAGGTGAAAGTAAGAGCTTTTGATTCGTCCAAAGTTTGGTATTTGATCCTACAAGGGTCTACTTTGAACATATATAACTTTGATATGTATTGAATTTTGTAGCTCGTGATACACCAAATTGTATATAATCAAATTATCTTTCCAACAATATAAATTTTACCTTAATCTGATAACCGAGGAAAAAGTTATGGCCATGCAAAGGGTCGTGCATCGCCTGACAAATCACAGAGGGCCACTGGAAAGGGTGTACAATTGGCCATGCAATTTCCACTTAAGGGTTGGATGATTAGCCATGCGATGCATACCTTGGCTTGGGACATCTGCTGGGCATAGCCTGGGTCATTATACAGTGCCAAAAGTGCTCCGCTTTGACTTAAATCAGGGGCATTAAAGTCATTTCACGCCCTTAAACTGTCCCTAATCACTCCTAAACTTTATAAGGGGTTTTTAAACACATTATTTCCATTCCCATCACCCCCAAATAATCAATATACGGCTCAAAAACCCTTTCTCTCTTCCTAAGAATAAGATTCAAGCCCTTTCTCAAGAAATCAATAATTCAAGCTTCCAAGTTCTAGAAATCCTCAAGAAACCATTTATTAAGGTATGTGGGAGTTCATCCATGGTCCCCCTTTCACCCATGGAGCCCAAGAACCTTTTTTCAATTAAAGTATCGATTATTTCATTATTATGAAGTTGTATATGTTCAAGATGCATTTAAATCATGTTTCTCCTTAGTAATTTGACTCAATTCATGTCCTAGTATGATCCGATGAAAAGATTGGTTATCTCATGTCTCAAGTTTCAATTTTTCTATGTTGTGTTCAATTGAATTTCGTGTCAGAATATCGAATTGTAAATTTAGCCATGTAATCAAGTTGTTTTCACATGTTTTAATACATTCCTATGTTCAAGTCCATGATTCTTAAGTGTTTGATGAAATGCCTATACTTTTGGGTCTTTGAAACATAATCACTTATTACAGTGCTTCAAGTTTGGTATCGTATTATATACTCATTCAGTGCTGGTGGGTTATAAACACCCGATACCAATTTATTTTTACATAATTATGTTTTCAAGTAACAAGTCAGTTTGAATCATGATTTTATCACCATGTTCAGATCATCATTTTTATAATAAACTCACCAGTATTTATTTCATATTAAATACATTTATTCACATGTTCATGATTTTTTCAAGGTTATCTATGCACTGTTATTTCTAGAATACCATGACCTGAGCTTATCAGTTATCAGTTATCAGTGCATGCACCAGTTAGTAATTCAGTGTCTTTCAGTTGGGAGTAGGATTTAGCACCGAATGGGAAGTGTGGGTTCAACGCATCCTACTTCTCCAAAAAGTATGCCCTACCATAGGTTTAGGGACCTCTCCAGAGAGTGTTTCTCCTTGCCCAATAAGTGATCAGTTTAGTGACCACTACAGTTCAGGTTCTATTCCAATGGAAAGGATAGAACAACCCTCTTTAATGTGGGTCAGACATCGGACTCCATGATATCTCACATTGTTTATGTTAATTACATGATGTCTCCCACAGTCTCAGTACAGTATTCAGTGTATTCTCAGTTCAGGTTTGCATGAACAAATGTACAAAGTTTTAGTCATTCGATTATATGGTTTTCAGTCTTTCAAATTACAAATTTATCTCACTATAGAGTTATGCCTTGTCTTGTATTCTCAGATATTATAGTTTTCTTACATTCATGCTCAGTTATCTCATATTGTTCAGTTAGTCCTTATCTCATATGCATAGTATCCCACAGCTTCAATCCAGTTATTCAAATTAAGTACAATTCAATTTTTCATGTTCAGTATCCATACTTGATCCTCAGTACAGTTTTTACAGCATGTTCTACTTTACATGAGATTTGGATACTGTACTTCTATTTTACCATATCCCAGCTTTAGGTATACTTATCCTACCATAGTAAAGATTTTTTTTTGAAACTGAGTGTAGTGATGCACCATCTTATCAGATTATGTTTGTTAACCATGTTTTAAGATACTTCAGCTTTCAGTTTATTTCAGTTTCTTAGTGAATGTACTTGCACTTAGCATGTATGTTTTTAAGATTATGTATAAAATCAATTTTACTTATTGCATTCACCCCTACTTACTCATTAAAATCCAAAAGTACTGATCCATATATATGTCTATGTGCTACATTTTCTCATAATGTAGGTACCAGCTATAGCCTAAGCATCATAATTAGACAGTTGCAGCTTCCAGTCAACAGGTGATGACTTCTCCTATTTTTAGGACTCCAGACAGATTTAGTAAATGTATTGTGTTATATTTCTGATTTTCCATATGTATTGATTAATGGTAGGTGGAGGCATATCCCAGCTATCTATAGTCAGTATAGTAGAGGCTTCATAGATGTCAGTCAGAGTCGGTCATATAATTTCAGTTTATCTCTTCAGATTTATCAGATTGTAAAATTTATCAATTACATACTTATTCAGATTTCATTACGCATATGTTTCCACATAGTAGAACTAGCTATTTAATACATATTAAATTAGTTGCTCAAGCAGTATGCCAGTTCATGGTTATCTTGGGATCACTTGTAGTTTCAAGCACCGTGTTCCGACTAGGGGGTAGCCTCGGGTTGTGACAGTTAAAGTCCTAGAAACAACTGTTAGGCCTTTAAGAGGTGTGAATAAAAAATTAGTAAGTGTTTTTTCAAAAAGACACCAAGTGAAAGGATGCAATTTGAATAGGAACCTTTCAGTTTGGATAGTTATGACCTCTCCAATGGGTTGTGACTTTTTCGAAGAGTTGCACCTTTATGAGAGGATGCACCTTTCTGAACCATTGCTTATCTTCTTGAAGCAATACCTTGATGGATATAAATACTTGATTTTTTCCTTAGGTATAGACATGAAATTGTGAAGAAAAAACACTTTTCTTTCTGAAGAAAACTCTAGTGCGATTTGCTACCATTGAGTGCCTTCATAGTTCAACAAAAATTGAGGTACCCTATTCTATTGAAGTGATTCATTTTATTTGTAGAGGATATATTTCATAACCTCGGGTACTTGAGGGGAATAATTTCCTTAAGAACACACCCTGAATTCGGTGTACTTGAATCTTCATCTTTTTCTAAACGTTTGGTTTTTCTATTTCCCAGAAAATAGTTTGAACTTCATTTTGTTGATGTTCAAAAGTTGAGTTGAACTTATTGTTGAAGTTCAAAGTTATGAACACAGTGTTACAACTTTATTTGATTGTTCATATGTTAGTTTGAACATTTGTTTGAAGTTCTTATTATAAAATACAGATTTTACTAAACCCAAAAAACAACAATCTTAAGGAAATTAAATAATACTAGTAAGAATATATATTACCATTTATAAATCAAGTACTTGATTAATCTGTGTTGGGTCTGATTTTGTAGAGATTAAAACCTTTTGATTTCTACTCCCTCGGTTAGAAGAATATAAAAACTTTATTGAGAAATTAGTGTAGGAATTCAGTTCAAAGAATATAAGAACTTCCCTGATTTTTTAAAATCTCTGTATTGGTTTCTAGAATTTAAAACCTTTGGGGGTTCACTCTATTTGAATTTGATTAGATTTGAAGTCATACAAACTTGTTCAGGTTTTAAAGTTCATTTAGCTAATAATTTGAGGATATAAAAGCTTCATCAGGTTTCAAAGTTCATTCAACTGATAATTTGAGGATATAAAAACTTCTTCAGTGACTCAAAACAAGTTGGTTAAGGATTAAAGTATTTATTATTAGTATTCTAAAATACTAAAGTGTATGTCAAAGATTAATAGCAAATAATAAATGAAATTGAACAATATATTGATTTGGTTGTGAATGGTATGGTCCCAATGTCAACCAATGTTGCATCATTAAGTCATTCAGATATTGCTCTAGCAATGGAAATGATAGAGAAATCAGAAAATATTTTAGTGTGAACTTTAAAAATTGAAGCAAGTGGTATCAGTTTGGCTGACCAAATATGAAATGCAAATGTTCACAAGTATATATCCTCATGTTCCAAAAAGAATAATAATTGAAAATCAATTATTTAATTTGAAAGATCTTGTGAGTCGTCCTAAGATAGAAGAAGATAATGAGTTAAATAAAAAATCATCAATGATGGTTCCAAATCCTATTAAGGATGATTCTCCAAATAATAACAAGAGGAATAAGACTTCTAGACATGAGATAGTGCAGACCAAGAAAATGTTCAAAGGCAAGTACTACAATTGTAGTGATGTTAGCCATAAAGCTCTAAATAATCAAGTTCTGAATAAGAACAAGAAAAGAAATAAGATAAAAATGTTGGAAAAAACTGAAAATATTGAAAAATTTGTGTTCTATGACCACTGAATGCAATCTAGTTGGAAATCCAAATGAATGGTGGTTTGATTCAGGAGCTACTAGACATGTTTGTGCGGACAAAGAAGCTTTTTCTACTTATAATACCATTGGTTTCAAAGAAATGATCTTCATGGGAAATAATACAACAACCAAGGTTGAAAGAAGTGGGAAGATATTCCTAAAAATTACTTTCGATAAGGTATTAACTCTCAATAATGTTTTCCATGTTCCTACTATTATGAAGAACCTAGTGTCGACAACACTTCTTGTTAAATTTGGGTTTAATTATGTATTTATTTTGGAGAAAGTTGTAATAATAATTAATGAAATATATGTAGGAAAGGGATACCTCAATGAGAGTGTCACGACCCGAGACTGCCCCCTAATCGTAACATGGTGCTTTGAACCACAAGTGATCCCAAGATAACCCATAGTACTGGAAGAATGCTTGAGAAACTGATTTAAAATGTATATAAAACCAAAACTAATTGAGCTGAAGCTTAATCATGAGATAACTTATTTCAATACACTACTGTTAAAAGTTTACAACAGTATAATCTAAAAGAAAGTGGAAAACTCAAACTATATATAACAACTCTGACTGACCATCTATGAAGCCTCTATTAATACTGACTATAGGTAGTCAGGACATGACCCCTAACAATCCCTAATCAATATATATGAATAAGAAAATATAATATAAGAACTGCAACTGAGTTGACTCCTCGAAATAAGAAAACTCATCACATGTTGGCTGAATGTTGTAATCTCCTTGACTATGATCTTAAGAGTAAGCATCTGAATCTACATCACATGAAAAATGTAGGCAAAAAAGCTATGCTATCATTAATTTGGAATATACTGAGTATGTAAGATTTGCATTAGTTATGGAAATACTTAAAACATGCTTCAAAACAGAAGACATAACCCATTTTTTAAATTATGTATTTAAAATATATTTGTACGTAAAGTCGTAAGGCGTAGTGTAATTTCTAAATCATGAGCTAAAGCATTTATGTAAACTGGAAGCTATAGAAACATGACTATTATATTTAATCTCAAGATCATGTTGAATATGATGTAAAACTATACTGAAGGTCATTCATGAATATTGAATCTGAAATTATGGGATGTGAACTGATTCAATGACCAAGTATAAACATGTACTGTATAAAACTAAATAACTGAATACAAAGTCATGTATATCAGAACTGTAACATAAGCTAAATATAAACTAAGGACTGGGGTGTTATGACTCTACTAACGGGGTGTCAAGACTATAAACTGAATATAAACTAATGTCCCAAAGGACTAGGGTGTCATGACTCTACTAACAGAGACCCCTTATAACCTATGGTGGCAACGTAGTTCTGTAAATTAGGGGCTACTAGTAATGGTCTCATTCCTAAATAACAAGAGAGCCATCATCTCTGAGTTTACTCGGTGCTAAGTATTACTCCCACCTGAATGACACTGGAGTATAACTGAAACATAAACTGATAACTGATATGATCAAGTCATGGTATTCTAAAAATAACTCTGCATGCATAATCTAGAATGCTAAAGAACATGTTAACTAGTTCATGCATAAAATCCTAGGAATTGGGTGTTCATAACCCACCAACTCTAATTAATGTAACTAAACATGATAATATTAAAAGATAATCATAATAGGAAATTTCATACTTTGATCCAAAACTCAACAATTTATTCATAAAAAGGGAAATTCATGATTCTGAGTATGGGAGGATTCTACTCTCATGGAAAAACATGTATTCATGGTTTAATTGCAAAATAAACTGAAGAAATTAGAAAAAACTCATGTAGCTTGATCATATGCTTGAAATCTAAACTGATATCATGTAAAACATGCTAGGATTTGAGAGTATCATGAATGATATGATATGGGCCTAAGAAATAATAATTAATCACTAAAATATACTTATGAGTGAAAATTATATCATGGGGATTTAATTTAAGCTTTGAATAATAATCGTATAAAAGCCCTAGTTTATGAAAATCATAATATTCATGGATGAAAAGAGATCCTCGTTGAATACCCGCATACCTAATTACTTTTGATTCTTGAATTGAAGTTTTGAAGATTTGGACTTGGAGATAAAAAATCCTAATTTCTTTCTTTGGGAGAAGAGAAAATCACATGTTTTTAGAGTATTTTGTGAGTTCTGGTGAGAATGGGGGATTTGGGATTGTTTTGGATATATATTCACCTTAAAATAGCTTAAACAATGTAGTTTTGGGATTTAAAAAGTGGGAAAAGATCAAAAAACCCTTAAAAACTGTCTGGAAAACTCATGGAAGCTGTCCTAATGACTTAGGTCACGACTCATGAGGTCTGGCCACAAATCATGAATTGAGTCATGGTCAGAAACCTAATTTTGGCTGTTACTTCCCAGCTCACAACTTCCTCCTAACGACCCATGATGTCTGGTCATGAGTCGTTATCAGGGTCATGATCACTGGGCATTTTTGATAGTTCTTTAGTAATTTTTCCATAAATTTTCACCTTGATATCAAATTAAGGTGAACTGGTATCATTGGAAAGATAATTCAATTATATATCTATTGGTGGGTCTTGAACTCAAAAATTCTTAGTAATCCAAAAGTTATGCTCATTTGAAGCTGACTATAGCTATATTCTTCACAAAAACTTAATATCTAATGAATGTTTTGACTTGTCTATAAGATAGAAATATTTGTGACCTTAATATGTTTCCAAATTACTAATAAAACTACCAAAACATGAGGTTTGATTTTTTGCATGAACTTAAAGCATGGTTCAGATATATCTTGGATTTTTGGGGTGTTACAGAGAGCCTTTTCAAACTTATGTAATGGCTATTGAAATGAAGAAAGTTGTGGCTTCTTCTTACTTTCGAGTGTCAAATGATTTGTGGCATAGTCATTTAGGACATATCAATTACAAAACCTTGCGAAAACTTATTAGTTTGGAAGTATTGCCTAACTTTAAGTGCAATAAATCAAAGTGTCAAATATGTGTAGAATCTAAGTATGCTAAACATCTATATAAGTCTGTTGAAAAGAATTCCAATCCCTTATACATAATCCATAGCGATACTTGTGATATGAAGTCAACACCATCTCATGGTTGAAAAAACTATTTTAGAACTTTTATTGATGATTCATCTAGATATTATTATGTTTATTTTCTAAATGGTAAGGACGAAGTAGTAGACGTGTTTAGGCAATATAAAATTGAAGTTGAAAATTAGTTGGATAAAAAGATCAAAATGATAAGAAGTGATAGGGATGGAGAGTATGAATCTCCTTTTACAGAGATATGTTTGGAAAATGAAGTTTTCCATCAAACTACTGCCCTGTATTCACCTCAATCTAATGGAATTGTGGAAAGAAAAATCCAAACATTGAAGAAAATGATGAATGATTTACTCATAAATTTAGGGTTACCACAAAACTTATGGGAGGAAGCTATCCTTACATAAACTGAATACTCAATAGAGTGCCCCATAGCAAGACACAATCCATTCCATATGAAAAATGAAAAAGAGGGAAATCAAACTTGAAATATTTCAAAGTATGCGGGTGTCCAACCAAAGTCCAAGTTTCTATAACTAAAGGGTAAAAATAGGATAAAAAATTGTGGACTATGTTTTCATCGGATATGCTATAAATAGTAAATCATGTCTATTTTTGGTTCATAAATTCGAACATGTGGATATTCATAAAAATACAGTAATTAAATCAAATAATGTTGAGTTCTTTAAACACATTTATCCATATATAACTGGATATGATTTGTCTAGTAGAGGGTCTAAACAACCTCAAGATGAACTAAAGAAGAATGTAATTGATGAGTATCCAAGGCATAGTACACGTCATAGAACGTCGACTTTATTCAGATCAGATTTTGTAACATTTCTTTGTGAAAAAAGAGCCTCAAACATTTAAAAAGTGATGTCATCTTCGGAATCATCCTTTTTCAAAGAGGTAGTCAATAATGAGATTAATCCAATCATGAGCAACCATATTTAGGAGTTGATTGATCTTCCTCTTGGAAATAAACTTTTAGGTTTTGAATAGAACTTCAAAAGAAAAACAAAGGCTGATGGTATGATTGACAAATATAAGGCAAGACTTGTTATGAAAGGCTTTAAACAAAAAAAAGGTCTTGATTATTTTGACAAATACTTGCCAGTAATAAGGATAACATCCATTCAGATGTTGTCTACTTTAGCGGTGTATATGGTCTTGAAATCCATTAAATGGATGTGAAAATAGCTTTCTTAAATGGAGAATTGGAGGAAAAAATTTACACAAAAAAAACTAAGGGTTTTGTGGTTCCTGGTAAAGAAAAAAAAGTGTGCAAACTTGTTAAGTCACTTTATAGACTAAAACAAGCACCCAAAACCATGGCATGCAAAGTTTGACCAGATCATGTTGGCGAATGGTTTCAAGATAAATGAATGTGATAAATGTACTTAAATTAAATATACTCCAAATCACAAAGTCATTGTTTGTTTGTATGTGGATGATATGTTGATCATCAGTATAGAAATTTTTGACATAAATGCTACAAACTGAATAGTAGAGAGCAAGTTTGATATAAAAGACCTTGGAGTTGCTAATGTGATTTTAGGAATAAAAATTCATTGAACTCCATAAGGATTGGCATTTTCACAGTCTCATTATATTGAAAAGGTACTTGACAAGTTCAAGTATTTGAATTTCAATATTGCCAAGACCCCATTAGACGTGAGCTTTGTACTTCAAAAATAAAGGTAAAAATGACTCACAATTGGACTATGTAAGAGTGTTTGAAAATTGTACGTGACCAAACATAGCATGCACTATTAGTAAATTGAGTCGGTACATGAGTAATTTCAATCAAACTCATTGAATGGCAATTAAAAAAGTCTTGGGGTATCTAAAATATACTCAAGACTATGTTTTACATTATAACAAATATCCAGCAGTAATTAAAGGATATAGTGATGCAAATTGGATCACTAGATCGAATAAAATAAAATCTATGAGTGGATATGTATTTACTTTAGGTAGGAGCAATATCTTGGAAATCATCCAAATAGACGTGTATTACCCGCTCTATAATGTAATTTAAATTTATTACATTAGATAAAGCTGGTGAAGAAGTTGAATGGCCTCAAAATTTCATGAAAGATATTCTTTATTGGCCCAAACCTCTGGCACCAATATGCATACACTGTGATAGTCAAGCAACAAACAATAAGGCAGGGAGCACTATGTATAATGGTAAATCTCATCATATAAGATGGAGACACAATAATATTAGAGGAATATTATCTATTAGAATAATCACAATTGACTATGTAAGGTCAAAAGATAATGTGTTGGGTCCACTTAAAAAAGGCCTATTTAGAGAGAGTTAAGAGATCATCGAAGGTATGGGTTTATGGACTAGGAAAATTCAGCACGGCGGTGACTATACCTAGCAAACTGGATATCCCAAGAGTTAGGTTCAAGGAGATCAAACGAAGTTGTGACTTATAGTTAACATTGACAATGTACTCAACCCATTCTCATAATAAAGACAATGTTTGGGAAATAAGGATAAGGTTTATGGTTTGAATCTTTTTAATGGTTTCTAAGTTTGGTAGGTTTGACCAAATAGTTTGATCTATTGGATTAAATATTTAGGAATCACCTATGTGAGGTTGAAATGGAATGATAGCAAGGGCATATTATCTAAGCTCTCATGAAATCAAGTCATGTTCATGGGTGAAATAAATAAAACCATGAGAACTATTAGTGGTAAAAGTTTGGTGATGCGTTGTAGAAACACGACACATTTAATGCCTAAAAATAAGGTAGTTATGCTTGCACTTAGGTTATTTTTGGTGGATATTAGGTGTTTGTTGCTTGACTGCAGGGAATATAGGTACGAAGCACCTTGAAATAAAAATTAAAAGAAAAGGATTCAAAACAAAATGAAGTCTGCTCATCATACGAGATAGCTTACAAATCGTCAACACATCATATGACTCATAGGCTTACCCATGAACAAAACAATAACCAAGTCTAAGCTTAAGGAACTAAGTGAAGAATGATAATAACTCGTAAGGAGTCATTATGGGTCATAACAAGAAATCGTAAAGAGAACAAAAAATAAAGCTGTCATTCAGAGTTGAACTAAAAGAAAGAGATGAGTCATAAGTTTTGTGATGACTCGTAGTGACCAGTCATGAACTAACCAGTGTACAAAAGCCATGAAGAACAAGGCCTAGGTGGTGACGAGTGAAGACCACAAGTTAAAAGGACAATAGAATCCTGAAGCCCTGAAAGATCAGTTACCAGAGTACTTACGACTAGCACTATATGACTTGTAAGAATACCTTATGAGTGGACTACGCGATTCGTACCTTGTACCAACATACTTTTCCTATTTCGTTTTAACTAGGATTTTTTGATTATTTTTAGATACTAAAAATACCTTAGGGGTATTCCTTTATTAGGTTATGCACTTTTACATTACTTTTACTACATTTAACATTCTTTGATATTTTGAGAATATGTTCTTGAGATTTTGGGTTTTTATTCAATTAAAGACTTTGGATTTTCTTCCTTTTATTTTTGTGCAATTAATTACATGTGTTCTTTATTGATTATCATGGATTGTTACATGACCATGATTGGCTAATTTCCCTGATTAGAGTTTTGGGAACCCTAGTGGATTAACTACATAAAAGAAGTGGGATATTTTTCTATTTGATTGTGACTGCATGTATCTTAATCTTCTTTATATTAATTGACCTCAGAACTACTGCAGAAACTTGAAGATTGCTTGTATGTGAGAACGTTCTTACAAGGAAGTTTGAGATTAGGAAAAGAGGGTTAAGACAGTAATTTGAGATTCACGTCCATCCTATAATTCTACTATCTTATCTAATTAACTTGAGACTTAAAAGGTAAAATTTGAACTAAAATCATAGGCAAGGGGAAATAAGGCAACACTTGAGACTCACAAGGTAAAGGGTGAGATTTATTAGCACATTCACAAGACAGTTGATAATACATATCTTGTTGAATTTACATGTAGAGCAGTAGAATAGGTGAGTTAAACACGAAAAGTTTATGGAGTTGATAAAATAGGGGGAACACAGTCCTAGAGTTCATCTTCTATTGTTTACAAACTCTAGCATTCAAGTCTGGTTACTATTTACTGTTGATTTAAAAATCCCCCTATTTACTTTTCCATATTGATCATGAATTTTGTCAAGTTAAGAGACTGTTCAATGTTTTTTCTTTGGGTTCGACCCCAAACTAGTTTGGGTTACTATATTTGACATCGACCGTAGAATACTTCTTTTGAGATTAGTTTTTAGGCAACATCAAATTTTGGCACCGTTGCCAGGAAAGACAATATGAATTATTGATTGAAGTTGGTGAAGTTTGTGGGTTTTATTTTCTATTTTTATTTGGTATACGTTAGTGTATGCCAAACACTAGGAGTAAGGTAATACCTTACTCCCATTAGATCCATATCCTGAATGAATTCTTTAAACACTGAGAAGGATGTCAGAACAAGTTCGTGATGGTGTTCCTGCTGGGGTTTGAGACATTCAGATTGTATCTTCTTCCCCACCTAATGATCCATAGAATATTGTAGAAATACAAACTAAACAATATTTAGCATAGGTAGCTGAAGAGTCTAGATTGACAGAGGAGGCACAATTAGCTTAAGAGGCTAGGGTAGCGCAGCAAGCAGAACTAGCCAGACTAAGATAAGTGGTTGATCGTTGAGATAGAATTCAATGAGGTAGAGCTCCAATGAAACTTGTATACCACAATCTTCAACCATATGATGAATATGAGGACATGGTACATGTTGAACATACTGAGTAGGATCCATCATTCCTCTTTCTCTATGCCCCCTCCCCCTAATGTTAAATTTGACATTACTAGTGCAATGATCCAATTCCTAAACTTGAAGAGTGTGTTTTCGATATCAGTGATAGATGATTTGAACATGCATCTTGCTAATTTATTGGAATTTGTACATTGTATACTATTTTGGGGGTGAACCAAGAAGCTTTGAGGCTGTGGTGGTTCCAGTTTTTACTAACTGGAGAAGCATCACTATGGTTAGAGGAACTTACGAGAGGTTCATTCACTACTTGGTATGAGTTTCTTAGACAATTTTTTAATAGGTTCTTCCCTCTTGCAAGGATGTTACAGTTGAAAGATAAAATCTATAATTTCAAATAGCTACCTATAGAATCCATGTATGAGGTGTGGTTTAGGTTCAAAAAGAAGCTGAGCATGGTACCTAATCATAGAATCACAGGATCCAATCTATTGGAAATTTTCTATAAATCATTGAATATCAGTTCTAGAGCAATGGCAGATATGATTTCAGGAGGTGCATTTAGGCTTCTTTGATGGGACACTACACAAGAGAAGCTAGATAATATTTTGGTGACCAATCAAGGTTGGCATACTAGAGATGTTGATCGTGGTGAAAGTACATATGCTATTGGAGTAGCTAATAATTATGGAGTTGGTCATGATTTGGTAGCACAAGAGGTTGCACAACTTCAAACTGACATTGGGCTTCTTACAAAACAATTCGCAATAATGAGTACTGAGAAAGTGAATGAAGGTGGGGCATAGAGCTCTACTTATAGAACTTATGAAACCAAGTCTGAAAAGGAAGCGAAGCATCTTAATCATCAGCTGGTGGATTACTGAGCCCAAAATAGAACCAAGGTCAAAATTATTACAATGATAGATACAAAAATAGGAGCATAGATCGAGATAGTAATTGGACATGGAAAGATGACTACAAAGAGAAGAGTGATAGATACGTCGTACCATATAGTCGGGATACTAAGTTGAGAATGGAGGCAATGTTGTCAAAACTAGTCAAAGGACAAAAAAGTCAAGAGAGTTGTCATAAGGAGATTAAGGCAGACCTGTCAGTGCTAAATTAAAAAGTTAATTCATATGCTACTAAAATCAAACAACTAGAGAAATAGTATGGTCAGATTCCATCCATAATGAATCAAAGGTATCCTAGAACTCTTCCTACTAATACGGTGCAAAACCTAAAGATTGATAGTTATTGCAATGCCATTACCACTCGGAGTGGTAAAACCACCATGGATCCACCTTGATCGATCCAACAAATGAAGATGATCATGTTGATATTGATAATAGTAGCGAGCAAAACAAAGGTAAGGATAAGGACGAGGATCCTGTTTTGAAGACTATCCTAATACCTCACCCCTCTTTTCCTCAGAGATTAAAAAGAAGAAAGAAGAGGGTAAGTATCAGAAGTTTTTATCGATATTAAAGGAGTTGTCTGTTAATATTCCACTTGTATAGAAATTGAAACAAATGCTTGGCTATGCAAAGTTCATAAAGGATTTAGTCACCAAGAAGTGGACAATCAGTTATGAGCCAGTTGACAATGTTCATCACTACAGTGCTATTGCTACTAGATTACTGGTAGAGAAGAATGAGGATCCAAGTGCGTTCACCATTCCTTGCACCATTATATCTTTTAACTTTGCTCGGGCACTATACGATCTGAGAGATAGTATCAACCTTATTCCACTAGTGGTGTTTAAGCAGTTGGGGTTGGGTGCACCTAAACCCACACCTATGAGACTAGTGATGGTAGACCAGATAGTGAAGAAGCCAGTTGGTATTCCATGTGATGTATTGGAAAAGGTGGTTTCTTTTATCTTTCTTGTTGATTTTGTGATATTGGATTATGAAGTGTACTTTCAAGTTTTAATTATCTTAGTCAGGTCATTCTTAGCTACATGAAGGATATTGATTGATATGGGGTTAGGATATTTGATGTTCAAACTCAATAATAAGAAGGTGAAATTCAATGTATGTCAGTCTATGCGACATTCAGATGAGTTAAGGGTCATATCTATGATTGATGTATCTTTGGAGGAGATGATCTCATTTTATGATCTTGATATGGTAACTAATTTGCATGATACTTGTGAGGTTATTCCTATTAAAGAAAGGCTAGGTATTGATGCCTTAGAAGCAGTGATAATGAACTTCAACAGCGATGATATTGAAGACTATGATGAGATAGTATGTGCACTTTATGGGAGTGGTTCTTATAATTTTGTGCCAAAGAAACTTGATTTGGATCTAAAAAATAAAACCACTCCATCTACTCGCCTGTCTATTGAGAAGACGCACATCTTAGAGTTGACGGCCCTCCCTTTTCATTTGCAACATGTATTTTTAGAGGCCATCAATACTTTGCCGGTAATCATTAAAGCTGACTTGATAGAGCCAAAAGTGAAAGCTTTTTTATTATTGCTACAGAGATTCAAGAGGGCCATTGGTTGGTCCATTACAGATATTATAGGTACTCCGCCTGGTCTTTGTACTCATAAAATCAAATTTGAACTAGATTGTGTTCCAAGTATAGAACATCATTGTCGGCCTAATCCCTCTATGTAGGAGGTGGTGAAGAAAGATATAATCAAGTGGCTAGATATTGGTGTAGTGTATCCTATTGCTGATAGCAAGTAGGTCATTCTGGTATAATGTTCTTCGAAGAAGGATGGTATTATTGGTTTGCCTAATGAGAAGAATGCACTAGTTCCAATTAGGCCAATCATAGGATGGAGAGTGTGTATAGATTACAGGAAACTAAATCCATACACCTAGAAGGAACACTCCCCTATGCCCTTTATGGACTATATGTTTGACAAACTTATGGGCAAAGGGTGGTATTGTTTTTTGGATGTGTATTTAGGCTACAACCAAATCATTATTGAACCCAAAGGCCAAGAGAAGAAAACCTTCACTTGTCCATATGGGACCTTTGCATTCAGACATATGACATTCGGGTTATGTAATTCTCCAGCCATATTTCAGAGATGTATGATATCAAACTTCTCTAACATGGAAGAAGACACCATTGAAGTATTCATGGATGATTTTTTGGTAGTTTGTGATTCTTTTGATGGCTGACTTGTTCACTTGGCAAATGCTCTTCGGAGATGTGAGGAATGCAACTTGGTACTTAATTGGGAAAAGTGTAATTTCATGGTTAAAAAAGGTACTGTGCTTGGGGACAAGATTCTAAAATAGTGTATAGAGGTAGATAGAACTAATATTAAAGTGATCGAGAAATTACCTCCACCAATTTTTGTGAAGGGTATTCAGAGAGTTTTTAGGACATACAGGTTTTTACAGGCAATTCATCAAGGATTTTTGGAAGATTGCCAATCCTCTTTGCAAGCATCTTGAGAAAGAGGTGAAGTTTGATTTCAATAAAGTATGCTTGAAAGCCTTTGAATGTCTAAAAGAGAAGTTGATGACATCTCATATCATCGTGTCCCCTAATTAGTCCTTGCCATTTGAGATTATGTGTGGTGTAAATACAGTGGCGTTAGGTGTTGTACTAGGACAATGAAAAAAAGATCGCTCATCCTATCTACTATGCCGAAAAGGCACTAAACCCTAATCAAAAGAACTACATATTTACTGAACAAGAGTTTTTAGCAGTGGTTTTTTCCATTGAGAAATTTTGGTCTTATTTGATTGGGAAAAAGGTAGTAGTACACACTGATCATGCAGCATTGAGGTACTTCATTTCAAAAAAGATGCAAAACTTAGGCTGATTAGGTGGGTTCTCTTGATGCAATAGTTTTATTTTGAGGTCAATGATAGAACAGGCACTGAGACTGAAGTTACAGATCATTTGTCTAGACTTGAGGAAGAAGCTATTCAGAATGTTGAAAATGGACTCGAGATTGATGATAGTTTTCCATATGAGCATATATTGGTTTCTTCCCAAGATCTAATTCCATGGTTTGCTAAATATGCAAATTATCTAGCAAGTGATTTAGTCCTAGAAGATCTTTCCTTCCAGCAGAGAAAAAAATTCATACATGAGGTAAGGAAATTTTTTTGGGATAAGCCTTACTTATTTTAAATATGTACGAATGGGGTTATTCGTAGATGTATCCCTGAAGTAGAGATTATGAGCATCCTTGAGGCTTTTCATTCTTCACCAGTTGGGGGTCACCATAGAGGAACCCACACAGCCCATAAGATCTTGCAATGTTGCTACTATTGGCCAATAATTTACAAAGACACTCATGATTTTACTTTATCTTGTGAACAATGTGAATGCCAAGGTAACATCTCTAGGCACCATGAACTTCCTACGACCCCTATTTTAGAATTGGAATTGTTTGATGTGTGGGGTATGGACTTTATGCAACCTTTTGTGAGCTTCTTTGGTATGAAGTATATTCTTGTTACAGTTGATTATGTGTCAAAGTGTGTGGAAGTGGTAGTGCTCCCAATAATGAAGGACGAACTGTCACAGCCTTCTTAAAGAAATATATCTTTTCTTGGTTTGGCATGCCATGTGCAATCATTAGTGACGATGGGTCAAATTTTTGTAATTGTTTATTCAAGAGTCTACTTGAGAAGTATGGAGTGAAGCACAAGGTGGAAATACCTTACCATCTATAAACCAGTGGATAGGTTGAGGTGTCCAACAGACAAGTCAAGTCCATTTTGGAGAAGACAGTTACTGCCAATAGGACTTATTGGTCAATAAAGCTAGATGATGCATTATAGGCTTACCGTACCGCTTTCAATACTCTCATAGGTTCTTCTCCTTAACAGTTGGTGTATGGAAAAGCATGTCACTTGCCTTTTGAACATGAGCACAAAGCACTATGGGCATTAAAGAAGTTGAATTTTGAGTGGCAGGATGTAGCAAAGTCAAGGATGAACAAGATGAATAAGTTGGATGAATATCGACTCCGGGATTATGAGAGTTCCACACTTTACAAAGTAAAGATAAAGCTACATCATGATCACAAAATTGATAAAAGAATATTTGAGAAAGGTGACCAAGCATTGCTCTATAACTCAAGACTTTGCTTATCCCAATTAAGTTAAAGACTAGGTGGTATGGTCTATTTACTATAACAAGAATGTTTCCATATGTTGCTTTGGAATTGAAGTGTGATAGAGAAGCCCCATTCAAAGTGAATGGGAAAAGGGTAAAGCACTATATGGGTAACACTAAGGAAATTAAGTTGATTTTTGATATGGAACTTGGTGAAGTCTGAATAACCAAGGCAATTTTGTCGTGCCTCAATGTTAAATCAAGTGCTACATAGGAGGCAACCCATGTGGCTAGTTGGTGAAGTTTAAGTATCCAGCTAAGCCCCATTATGCCATGACATTAAATCAAGCACTGTGTGGGAGGCAACCCATGTTTTGTACTTAACAATTTATAAGGTGAAATGTGTGTTCAGTGTACAAGGTTAAAGATTGCAGAAAAGAGCCAAAAATTCCAGAATTCAGGTCATATGGACTCTTCAGGAGTCGTACCTTAATGTGATGATTCATGAGAAGGATTCGTGTAAATACCTTGGTCTTGAAGCATATCTAGGTAAGAAGTTTCTGGAGTCCTTACGACTCTTAGAACAAGTCGGAACCTCTAGTTATGATTCATCAACTTGAGTTATATTGACTCCAAAACCAGGTAAGAGTTCCCAGTCTTTAAGGAGTAAGAGACCCATAAGCATTGGTTATGAGTCGTATGCATGACTCATAAATAGACTTACCAGTTCAAGGGTCGTGGGTCAAACCAACCTAGAATTACCTTTAAAACCAAAGAGGGGAACCTGAATCAGGTACCCGACATTAAAATCAATGAAATCCCTCTATTGTTGCCAATTTCTGAGCTCTAACAGCACAACATCACCCTAAAACATACACCGATTAGTTGGTTCCTCCCAAACTTCAAAAATTTCTCAAGCATTGGGGTAGAAAAGTGTTGAAATCAAGAAACCTAAAATCTCAACAACCCAAGTAAGTTTTTGAACTTAAAAGTTTTTTGAATCAAGATTAAATCCAAAAATGATTTGAGGTCTTAAATTTTCTTAGAGCTTAACATGGGTGTGTAAATACTTGAACCCTATTGCTTGAAATTTAATATAGAAATATACAAATGGGAGTGAACTAGAATGTGGTATATTTTTCTTGTGTCTTTTTTGATGGATATGGGGTGGTAATACAGTACATTGAAGGGTAGTCTAGGGATTGTATAGTGGAACTAACTCAAAGCTAAGCCCTTATGTTGCAGTGGATACGGGGCTCCTGACAACTCATACCTACATGTAACAAGTTGTTACGAGACTCGTAACCACTGACAATATAAAGGATTAGAAGGGTATAGTTTCTAGTGTGTTTATGACTTGCCTATGTGGGTTGTAACTAACCCATATGACTCATAACCATTAGTCATAATGACTAGGGAGACTTGCATAGAACAAAATATTTCCGGATAGCTTATGAGTATTAGTAACGATTCGTAAGATAACCTTACAAATTGTTAGGAGGATTCGCAACCTAAATAGTAAACATTGATGGGGCTTTCATTTATCTTACAACCCAGTTATACGAGTTGTAACCGGTGCACACAACTCATACCCCCCAGTCATCACATAAATAGAACATAGACACTAACACTAAATTACCTTGTTTTTCTTTTCTTTCTTTAGTAATCACTAATAAGTCTATGCACATAGGTATATGGCTCCTAAAGGTGATTCCTCTTCAAAATGGACACAAAAGAAGAAAGATAAAAAGAAACCTACTCCTAAGTCTGGTCAACAGCTGTGAAATGAATCCGATGAATCAAGTAGAGATATTGTCAAAAACCCAATACAGGAGCAGGCTCAGCCCAGAGAAATACTACCTAGGGGAAAGAAAACATGCTCAAAGGTGGTCATAGATCTTAAAAAAACAATCAAAATGAAGCAGCCAAATACTTCCCCACCGTACTCTACATTATCTTCTGAGGATGATGAGGATAATGAAAATATATAATCTAAGGATGATGCATAAGAAAAAGAGTTGAGCTCATATAGATTAAAGTCAAAAAATGAAAGTGAGAAGGAGGAGGATATTACCCAAATCGATGTTCAGCAAACACCACCACCACCCCAAATTTAGTTGTACATTGAACCAGCTTCGATGCCTACCATTGAACACTAGGGTACCCCAAAATATAGGAAATATATAATTTTGGGTTAGAGGTAAACCCAGTAATAGGAAACCTGAGAAGAGAGATATACCTAGAACCAAGATTAATTACAACAAGCATGTCTGGAATGCCTGGACTTGAGGCCATATTCCAATAATACAGGTTCTAGTAGATGACTACAGCACCAGAAAAGTTTAGTCCTGTACTAGTGCAAGAATTTTACATTTCATTTAAAGGTTAGCTGAAGAGAAATACCCTTAGGGAAACTTGTAGAGGGGTAGTAAACCAATCACAAGTCTGACTACCTGTGGAGTTCGAGTAAATATTTCTCCAAGAACTATCTCAAGATTTCTGCATGGTCCTAATTTAAAGCCTCAAATAAACATAGAAGAAATTAATTACTGCATGGATAAAATGTGGAAGGTTACAAATAAGCAGATGGGGTCGGCTAATAAAATGATGCACTTCAGATGTATAACATACATTATCTCTACAAATAGGGAAAAAGCAAGAGGAGTGATAGGTGGCCCAGGTATAGTTTCCTAGAAGATTAAGGATCTGACCCTAAATTATAAAGCCAAGGCCTGGTGGACGTTGGCTCAACACAAACTATGTCCTACTATTGAGGAAAATGTACTCAATCCGATCCGTGTAGTATTGGTAGCAGGACTTGTGGCCAGATATGAGTTCGATGTCGCACAATTCATTGTGAGGGAGATATGTGATAGAGTTATGGGCACGAAGAAGGAAACTATGGCATTCCCTTATTTATTAACATAGATTTACTTCGCTGCAAAAGTTCCAGAACTACCCGACATTAATCAATTCATTGAGCCAAAAAATACTATGGATTTAGGGTTGATTAGAGGTACATCAAATCCCCTGGAAAGGCAAGTAAGGCAAAGAGCTGCATTGTTAGCTAAAATATTTAGAACCTGGGTGCGAATTCTGAGGCTACAGGGCTGAATGAAAAAACTGACACCACAAGTAAAGGTATGCAGACTAAGCCACAGTTGTCTGATACAGCGAGTACATCCAGTGCCCCTCCTTCTGCATAGTCTGTACCACCTCTCCCAGTATTTTCCAAATTAATGTTGACTAGTTTGATAATCATCTCACATTCCATATGGGATGATGTGATAAAATTATTGACTATACTGGAGATAAAAGTTTGTATATAGAGAAGTGTGTGCAACCCTGGGTTAAAGATAAATTTGGGAAGCAGAACAGGAGAGTCCAGATAAGATTAGACAGTCTTGAAAAGAGACATACACGGCAACTTATATGTGGACCAACCCCCAGTATTACAGAAGTGAAAGCTGAAGTGGCTGAGCTGAGGAAGATAATAGTGGAAATGAATGAAAGGTCGTTTATCCCAATATCTGTTATAACAGAGGTCGATCCTGGGGTTGAAGTTGAAAACATCTGGAAGGTCCCTATGGGAGAAAAAGGTAGGAAGAGAGAAAAAAAAAGAAAAAGACAAAGAATTAAAAAAGAAAATTTGAAAAAAAATATAAAAAGATAGTGTGCAAAGTGAAAAGAATTGGTAGGTAAGGGTTTGAGTTACTGCAACTGGTGTTGGTAGCTCAAAACCAACAAGTGAAGACGCTGTAAGGGGCAATAATGCAGCCTTAACAACTAACATACCATTGATCACACCAGCCACAACTGGTGCTACTACTATGGATACAGTCCCAACAACTGATGGGACAACTGTTGAGGATGGTGGGACTCAATGTGAGGGTCCCCGTGATGATACAGCATCAGCCACCACCTTGAGCACCCATGTATGGCCTCTATATCTATATTACATTGTTAGATGCACTGGGGATAGTGCATACAATTTATTTGGTGGTGGGGTTGTACCAAGGTCATCATGGGTTACACTTGCCATGTTTCTAAACCCATAGGCCACAATCTGGAAAGTTTATGAAATGGCATGTTTTGTTGTTATTTTTGTGTGCTGTGTGATGCTGAAATGGGGAAAAAAAACTTGTACTTGTGCAATAGACATGGTTTTGAATGATTATGCTGAACTAGTTTTGATTTTAAATAACTATGTTGAAAAATTGATGCCCCTCCTAAAAATTATATTGATTATGTGATGTGTGTATGTGTGAGGGATTACCATGAATCTGATAATGGCATTAGAATTAGGTATAGAACAACTATGGAAAAAAATTGCATAACTTGATAAGTAGTAACTAGCAGTATGACCCCGTACGAGGTGTGTGTGAGGCGTTACCTAGTTCCCGGTGTGTCAAAATTCAAATCTTGCTCGGTTTCTCTTACCTAGGGTTTAGGATAGTCGACTAGGAGATGATCATGGTCTATTTTTATAATTATTCCACTAGAGACTAAATGCCTAACCAAATGTAATATAAATCCCTTGATCCAAAAAAAAAAAGTTGAGCCTAATTGACCCATTTTTATTGTTTACACCAATTTCAACTTCTCGTTTCAACTACAATGAACCTGTTTTGGCCCTGGTCCTCCTTGGACACTATGCACCTCAACTCAAGAAAATCACCTAAGTTGATGGTTGCTATTATAGGGGTGCATAGGGAAAACGAGTATGAAGAAAGAAATGTAGAAAAAATAAAAAAGGACAGGTGCTGTGAAAATAAAAACATAGTAAAAAAAAGAAAAGTGCAAGAAAAGTAAAAGAAAGTGAGGAAAGAAAACCACAGCTGGCACAATCTAAATATATTTTTAAAAAGAAAGAAATAAGGGAGGAAATAAATGGAAGAAAAAGTTGAAAATAAGTGGACCCAAATTGTAATACCCCATATTATACTTAACTTAGTTCATCTCCTAGTTGTATGCATAAGAGGCTTAAAGCCTAAAAATTTCACTAAGTGTTGGGGACTTAGTCTTATTTTTGGCCTCTTAATTTTGAGGATTTTTAAATTGGTCTTCACGACCCCGAGATGTTGGTTTTTGAGTTAATTCATGTTCAGGGGTATAAGAAGTATGTGTTGGGGAAGTTTTGGATTTTTCAGACGAGGATTGGGTCGTATTTGGATTTTTATTCCAGCATCTCACCGCGATAGCATCACGTCACGCTGCTTATAGCGATGAGACACTCACCACATCACGGTGCCCTTTTAATCTGCACTCCAGTTATGAATTTAATCTCCTGAGGGACAGTTGTGTCTTTTACCATTGACCCAATTCGTAAAAACACTAATTAAAGCTTTAGTTAGGGCATTATTTACCCATATTCTCTAATTTCCTCTCAGAAACAAACCCTAATCATCTTCCAAGAACATCAAATTCAATTACGTCTTCTCTAAGAAAACCAAAAATTTAAGTTTTTCAATCCAAGAACTTTTAAGAAAGCTTCAAGATTTGTATTCTTCTTTCAAGCTTAAGGGTTTAAGGTATGTATGATGTTCATCCATGGACTCTTTTCATGGAGTCCAAGAATCACTTTTTATGTTTTAAATGATGAATTTTACATGTTTATGATGAATTATTTCCATGAAGCTCTTATGAATTTTGATTTATGTATTACGTTTACAAGTGTTTTGATGAAATAAGCCCTAACACGTTAGAATGATGAAATTTTTATGTTAAATCGCCAACTCATGTTTTTAGTTTTGTAATTACATTTTAATCGCATGCTTTACCAATTCCCATGCTAAGCTCATGACTCTCATATGTTTGATGAAATGCCTAAGTGTTGGATTTTGAACAATAATTCCCTACTATGTTTTCAAAGCTTTTATATGTCCATATTGTTATTTCCATACAGTTTTGGAGGGTTATGAATACCCGATACTTAGCTGTTTACATAATTTTAGTAATTTTAGAATAAACTTAGATATACCATGAGCATTATCTTTCATTCAGTTATTATGATTAGTTATTAGTTCAATTAAGCTTAGTTCAGTCTAGTAATCAGGGTCAGTTCAATTAAAAGTAGGATTTAGCACCTAGCGAACCTAGGGATTAGGGCATTCCTGCCAGATTAGGGTTTGACCCTTAGTTACAAAACTACGTAGCCAGTGTAGGTTTAAGATGTCTTTCTGTCAGCTTGGGGTTGACACATATTTTATGAGTTTTCTGCCAGTATTGGGTTACTCTTTAGTCCTTTCGGACACCAGTTTAGTGGATCCACACTGCCAGTATTAGTACTCATGGAACGGTACTAACACCTTTAACTGGGGTATAGGTTGGACCCCGATTAGCTTAGATTGGGCATGTTGGTTAGATAATACCTCCTGCAGTCAGTTCATTATTCAGTATAGAATTCAGTTCTAGTTTTCTTGACCAAAGCATATAGATTACTAGTTATTCAGTTATCAGATTTCAGTATTTTAGCTTACAAATTATCTCATAAATAATATATGCTTTGTAATGCATTCTCAAATTTTACAACTCTTATATGTTTTGGTCAGCTATTTCATGCATACATACTCAGTTATTTCATGTTATTCAATCACTCATTATTTCATGCACAGTTAACCTTTGTATTACAGCCTAACCTCATCTCATATACCAATAAATTCAAAGTACTGACCGCATACTTTTCTTCGAGCTATGATGTATTATATCATTGGTTTGGGTTCTTTATTTCTTGACTCTGCAAAGATAAGTTCAGTGTTATAGCAGCAGCAGTGGTGGTGAGTTCTCATTCTTTGAGGATAAGTTTATCTTTTATTCATTTATTTCAGTATTTCTGTACTAAAATCAGTTGGAGTTAGTTCATGGTTTTTCCATCAACTCCATAGTCAGTTAGTTAGAGGCTTTTCAGACATCTAGACAGTCATTTAGTTTATTAGACTCATCAGTTAGATTTTAGTATCTTTTTGTAGATATTTCAGACTAGTGAACTCAGTTGTATTTTTAGTATTTAAAACCTTATGGCATTATTAGTTGTTTCTACATATGTATTTATTTATCAATTTACTTAGTGCTCATAAAAGGTACCAGCTCATAGATTAGCTCGTGGTCACTTGTGATCGTAAGCACCATTGTCCCGACTAGGGGGTAGCCTCAAGTCGTGAAAAAACTTGGTATCAGAGCCTAAGGTTATACAGTTTCCTAGGGAGTCTAAAAAGACACATTGAGTAGAGTCTTGTGCATGGGTGTAAAGTACGCCACACTTATGGACAAGAGGCTACAAGACGTTTTAGGAAAAGTTTCCCTTCTTTCAGTATTCATGTCGTTCAAATGAGAATAAGATCTATTTAAAACTCTCTTTCTAACTCACTCTCCCTTCCATTTATAGGCAATGCCTCCTAAAAGAAACAACAGAAGAAAAAATAGGAATCGGCCCGCACCTCCGCTTGTTTAGGAAGATCCCCTAAATGAGTATGTCTCTCACACCGAGTTCAGAGCTGCTTGGCTACCTTAGCTCATTCAGTAGCTGCTCAGAACAATTAGTAGATTGTTTCCCCAGCTAATCCATTGGTAAATACAACTGCATCTAGGATTTGGTATTTCACTCGAATGAATCCCCCTTTATTTTAGGGATCCAAGTCTGAGGAGGATCTGTAGGAGTTTCTTGATATAGTTAAGAAGGTGACAGATATCATGGGTTTCACTTCAAGTGAGAGTACAAATTTGGCTACATATCAGTTGCAGGATGTAGCTCATAAGTGGTATAAGCAATGAAAGAAGGATACGGGTGCTGAGGCAAGCGCTGTAGAATGGGAGGATTTTGCCACAGCCTTTTTAGACAGGTTCTTTCCTTAAGAGTTAAGAGAAGCTAAGGTGCTGAATTTTATTGATTTGAAGCAGGGTAATATGAGTGTAAAGGAATACTCCCTTAAGTTTACTCGGTTGGTAAGGTATGCTACTAATGTGGTTTCAGACGATAGGTCTAAAATAAGTAAAAATTTTTCTGGTGTAGCTAATAGTGTGGTCAAGAAGTGTAGGACTGGTATGTTGATTAAGGAGATGGACATATCTAGTATTATGGTTTATGCTCAACAGATTGAGGAACTAAAACTTAAGGAGAGAGAGAGAGGGAGAGAGAATAAGAGGGCCAAACAAATAGCTTTAACTTTTCTCTACTGCGGTTAGAGGGTGGTAACCGTTCTTAGTTCTGTCAGAAATTGTTAGCCCCAACTCCGTTTGCAGCTAGTGTGCTAGTGCCAAAGTTTAGGAATGACAGTCAGGACAAAGCACTAGGCTCCAAGTCCCAGGGTAGTATAAAAAGTGGTTGTACTAATCCATTTTGCGAGAAATATGGTAGGAATCATTAGGATGTGTGTAGGGATGACAGTGATGTGTGTTTTGGATGTGGAAAGTCAGGCCATAGAGTCAAAGAATGTCCACAGGTTAGTCAGCATAGTCGTCCTCCAGTTCTAGCCAGTCACCTAAATTAGCAGGGCGCTACTTCCAGTGATACCAGTGGACAGCACCAGAATAGTCTATATGCACTTCAGTCCCGTCATGATTAGGAAAGCTCTCCTAATATGGTTTTGGGTACGTTACAGGTCTTTCATCTTTATGTGTATATTTTATTACACCCTGGAGCCTCATTTTATTTTATAACCCCTATATAGCTGTCAATTTTTATGTCAGTCCAGAAATATTAGTAAAGCCTTTCTTAGTGTCTACACCATGGGTAAGTCTATCATACCCAGATGGGTATACTGAAACTACTTGGTTACAGTATCTCAAAAAATTACTTTAGTAGGTCTTGTAGAACTAGAGGGGACTTAGTTTTATTTTTGTCCTCTTAACTTTGAGGATTTTTAAGTTGGTCTTCCCGACCCTGAGATATTAGTTTTTGAGTTAGTTCATGTTTAGGGGTGTAAGGAGCATGTATCGGGAAAGTTATGGATTTTTTGGATGAGGATTGGGTAGTGTTTAGATTTTGATTCTAGCAGCTCACCGCGATTGCATCACGTTGCACTGCTTATAGCGATGAGACACTCACCGCATTGCTGTGCCCTTTTAATCTACATTCCAGTTATGAATTTTATATACTAAGGGGAAGTAATGTCTTTTCCCATCGACCCAATTCATAAAAACATGAATTAAAGCTTCAGTTAGGGCATTATTTACCCATATTCTCTAATTTTCTCTCAAAAACAAACCCTAATCATCTTCCAAGAACATCTAATTCAATTACGTCCTCTCCAAGAAAACCAAGAATATAAGTTTTCCAATCCAAGAACCTTCGACAAAGCTTCAAGATTGGTATTCTTCTTTCAAGCTTAAGGGTTCAAGGTATGTGTGATGTTCATCCATGGGCCCTTTTCACCCATGGAATCGAAGAATCCCTTTTTATGTTTTAAATGATGAATTTTACATGTTTTTGATGAATTATTTCCATGAAGCTCTTATGAATTTTGATTTATCTATTCTGTTTACAAGTGTTTTAATGGAATAAGCCCTTACACGTTGGAATGATGAAATTTTCTTATTAAATCCCTAACTCATGGTTTTAGTATTGGAACTATATTTTAATCGTATGTTTTACCCATTCCCATGCTAAGTTTATGACTTTCATGTGTTTGATGAAATGACTAAGTGTTGGATTTTGAACAATGATTCCCTACTATGTTTTCAAAGCTTTCATATGTCCGTATTGTTATTTCCATACAATGCTGGAGGGGTATAAACACCCGATACTTAGCTGTTTACATAATTTTTGTAATTTCAGAACAAACTCAGATATACCATAAGCATTATCATTCAGTCAGTTACGATGATCTCTTGTTTGTTCAATTAAGATTAGTTTAGTCCAATAATTAGTGTCAATTCAGTTGAGAGTAGGATTCAGCACCGAGTGAACCCAGGGATGGAGGCATTTCGGCCAGATTAGGGTTTGACCCTTAGTAGCAATCCCTAAGTTACAGAACATTTAAGATATCTTTCTGTCATCTTAGGGTTGACACAAATCTCATGAGTTTTTTGCCAGTTTAGGACTACTCCTTAGCCCTTCGGGACACTAATTTAGTAAATCCACACAACCAGTATTAGTGACCTTAGGACGGTACTGACACCTTCCAACTAGGGTCTAAGTTGGACCTCGATTAACTCAGATTGGGGCATGTTGGTTAGATGATACCTCCCACGATCTCAGTTCAGTATTCAGTACAGAATTTAGTTTAGGTTTTCTTGACCAAAGCATACAGATTACCAATTATTCAGTTATAATAATAATAGTATTTCAGCTTATAGATTATCTCAAAAATAATATATGCTTGGTCATGCATTTTCAGATTTTACAGCTCTTATGCATTTTGCTCAGCTATTTCACGCATGCATACTTAATTATTTCATGCTATTCAATCAGTCATTATTTCATGCATCGTTATCCCTTACATTACAGCCTAACCTTATCTCATATACCAGTACATTCAAAGTACTAACCGCATACTTTTCTTCACGCTACGATGTCTTATATCATAGGTTTGGATGCTCAATTTCTAGACTACACTTAGATAAGTTCAATGTTACAACAGTGGTGAGTTCTCATCCTTTGAGGACAAGTTTATCTTTTATTCATTTATTTCAATATTTCTTTATTACAGTCAGTTGTAGTTAGTTGGAGGTTTGTCCCATCAACTCCACAGCCAGTCAACTAGAGGATTTTTAGACATTCAAATGGCCAATTAGTTTATTAGACTCATCAGTTGGATTTTAGTAGTTTTTATAGATGTTTCAGACTTGTGAACTCAGTTGAATTTTCAGTATTTAAAACCTTATGTCATTATTAGTTGTTTCCGCATATCTCTTTATTTATTAGTTTACTCAGTGCTCATAGCATTTACTAGCTCATGGGTTAGCTTGTGATCACTTATGATCGTAAGCATCATTGTCATGACTAGGGGGTTGCCTCAGGTCATGACACAAATAAAGCATAGTGTAAAGGAGGCTTAGTCACTAAAAAATCCCAAAAATATACCATACCAGCCCCTAAACCTACGTTACAAGCTGAATAAAGTCCTGTAGCGATCTTATCCCGACTGTCCAAAAACTCAAAAAGAGAGCATATGGGAAAGCATATGGTATTCTATATATACCGGCCGATACTTCTTTGTGAGCAAGAGCGTCTTTTAAAATATTCCTAAATAAATATTATTGATCTAAATCGAGTGAATGGGATTTCTTTGCTTGTGAGCGTACAAGGGTTATGTTTTTAGGTTACTGGACTGTTTGATGAGTATGATTTATGTTTATACTAGTTGTCTATTACTAATGTAATGGCATCATTGATTCCTTTATGTCACTTCGGGTACCAAATCGATATACACAGTTGGATTCTTGAAGAGTTGAAACTAAGAGGGGGAATAAAATATTGATTACTGAAATAAAAAGTCACTACCATATGTGTCTTAGGATCTTTCTATTTAAGCATCGTTGTTGTTAAGAGTTTTAAGTTTTGTTTTGCCTGAGGACACGCAAACATTCTATGTTGAGGGTATTGATGCACCATGGAAACACGGCACATTTGATGCCTAAAAATAAGGAATTTATGTTTGCACTTAGGTTATTTTGGTGGATATGAGGTATTTGTTGCTTGATTGCAGGGAATATAGGTACGAAGCACCTTGGAATGAAAATTGAAAGAAAGAGCCCCAAAAAGATGAAGTATACTCATCCTATGAGACAGCTTACAAGTTTTCAACATATCATATGACTCGTAGGCTTACTTGTGAACAAAACAGTAACCAAGTCTAAGCTGAAGGAGCTAGGTAAAGAATGATCACAACTCGTAAAGAGTCATTATGGGTCACAACATACAATCTTAAAGAGAACAAAAACTCAAGTTGTCATTCAAAGGTGAAGTAAAAGAAAGAGATGAGTCATAAGTTCTAATGATGACTCGTAATGACCAGTCGTGAGCTGACCAGGGTACAAAAGCCATGAAGAGTAAGGCCGAGATGGTGACAAATAAATACCATAAGTCATAAGGTATGATTACGACTTGTAAGGATAGTTCGTAAGGACAGCATAAGCCTGAAGCCCTGAAAGATCAGTTACTGGAGTACTTACGACTAACACTGTATGACTTGTAAGAATACCTTATGAGTGGACTACGCGAGTCATACCTTGTGCCAACATACTTTTCCTATTCCATTTTAATTAGGATTTTTGGATTATTTTGAGATACTATATATACCTTAGGGTTATTTCTTTATTAGGTTACGTACTTTTACTATTTTTAACGAACTTTTTTTAATTTTAGGGGTTGAGCATCACCCCTAGGCCTTATCATTAATCATAAAAACTATACATACAGGGGGCACAAACCTGACCTCCAATCTACGTTTACAGAGAAATTATAACTACTATAAGGAAAATACAAAGAGTGTACTCTAAATCTATGAACTGGTAAGCTAGCTCTAAGGTGGTTCATGTAAATTGGTCAGTTTTCTTCTTCTAAAACTTGGCATGCCCAACTTGTCTAGTTAATAGTATCCTGCTACTTTTGGGGGAAGTTGACAGCAATGGAAGTAATAGTGAAGATAGTCAAACTGATGACTAACTTTGGATAAGGAATCAGCTACAAAATTAGCTTCCTTATAAACATGTCTAAAAATGCACAAAAAGAATAATGACATAAGCCTCAGCAGAGATTCAAATGACATGGAATTGGTATTTGCTTTCTGGTTCATTTTATCAAGAGCTCAGAATCCACCTCCACGATAACCTGTTATATGTTATTCCTCTGACACCAAGAAAGTCCCCAGATAGCAGCCTCTACTTCTGCTTGATTATTGGTCCCATGTCCTAAAGGTATAGTATAAGCATATATAAGATCACCATTGTGATCTCTAATGATCCCCTCTTCTCCAATTTTTCTAGGATTAATGAGAGCACTGCCATCAGAATCCAGCTTAACCATATTAAATGGTGGTTTGTACCAATACACAGTTGTTACTTTTGTCCTTTACCTATATTTCTCAACATATGTCATCAGATTGAGCCATCCAGTAGGCCAAGGAATATAAGAAAAAGTAGTATGTAACAGGTGGGATATGTCTTTATAAATGAGGAATTTAACTCTGGCCAGTTGAGGCCTTTTTCCACCATACTTGACAGCACATCTATTTTTCCATAAGTTCCAGCAGATAATAATGGGAAGAGTCTGCATGATCAACTTATGGGAATTATTAGTAGCCTTATACTTCCACCACTTCAGCAATGAGCCTTTGAGGGAGCTAGTATCATCTATCATTCCCAAGGATGCAGAGAAAAACTGCCAGATGTGTTTAGCAAATGGTCCATCAACAAATATATGTGTGATGGTATCCCATCCAGAATTAGAACAACAACCACAGGTAGCAGGGGTAATGTCAAATTGGTTGAGACTTTCATTTGTAGGTAGTTTCCTTCTTAGGACTCTCCAAAGCGGGAATGGTCATTTGAATGCGATCAATCTATGTCAGGTGAGAGTATTGATCATATTTTTATCTCTTTGATCCCTACTAATTCCCCAGGAAGATGAGAAACTAAATTCTCCACTTGTAGTTAGTGTCCATATTGGAGAGTCTGTAACCCCTTCTTAGAAATAGAATTCAACTTTGAAAACAATTTGTAGTAACTGTGGAGGAAGGGTTGTACTTATTTTCTGCATATTCCATATTCCTTCAGTGATGAAAGCTGAAACCTTAACATTGTTTGATCTAACTCCATCACCTATGTACTTGTGTAGAGGTCCCAATCCTGACCAATTGTCCCATCAAAAGAGGCATGTACCAAATTTGATTCTCTATAATATATGTTGTTCAACTTCCTTCTTATTTCTCATCATGGCCTTTCATATCAATAACTGCCGATAACAACCTTTCCTGGCCGCAGCATTAACCCTTTGATAGTATTTAGCAAGTAGGAATTTACCCCACAGAGTATTTCTAGTTCTAAAGATCCACAACTATTTCAACTGGAAAGTTCTACATGTATCAGCAATGTACCTGATACCAATTCCTCCATCTTTAGTAGGATAACAAAGGTTTTTCCAAGATGCCCGGTGATATTTTCTCTTAGTGTCTCTCCATCCCTAGAAAAAGCCAGAAAATAGACATACAAGTTGTTTTATAATGGTCTTGGAAGGAATACATGCTGAACGAATATGAATGGGGCTTGATTAAAGAACATGCTTCACTAAGACAGCTTTACCACCATAACAAAGCAACCTAGATTGTCAGCCTGTTATCCTGGAAGCAACTTTACTAACCATCTTATTATAGTGACTGACCCTTTCTCTATCACTATAGATTGGGAAACCAAGGTATGTGATAGGAATGTGTTTCTACTGAAAGCCAGTTTCTTATTTAACCCTTGAGACTGTAGAAGGAAAAGCTTGGTCTAGTAGCAGAAAATAACTTTTATCCTTGTTGATTAGCTGACCAGATACGTCTTCATAAGATGCCAGAGTTTTCATTAACAGCCTCAGAGTTTGCCTCCTTCCAGTAGTGAATATGATTATGTCATCAGCAAAGCTGAGATAATTAATTTGAGGGCCTTGCCATGCCATATGAAATCCATAGTATTGAGGATGCTGATGTAAACTATTTAGAGCTTTTGATAAAACCTCATCCCCAAGAATGAACAAAGTAGGAGAAAGGGGGCTACCTTGCTTTAATCCCCTGGTAGATTGAAAGAAACCATGTCTGGTACCATTTACAAGCACTGAACACCAGTTATTTGATAAAGTCCTCCATATGAGGTCAATAATTGTCTCACCAAAACCAAATCTCCTCAAAACAAGGAAAGTATAAGACCAAAACATCCTATCATAAGCTTTGGCCATATCAATTTTAATAACCCATTACCACCCACTACTAGTTTCTTAATACCATTGATGATCTTCTGGGCAAGCATAATATTCTCTGCTATATTTATTTTTTTTTCAGAAAACTAGACTGGTTGCTAGATATAAGAAAGGGAAGAATGGGAGAAATTCGGGGATAAATGAATTTAGAAATGACCTTGTTGGTAAAGTTACTTAGACTAATAAGTATATACTCAGATAATTTTTTGGGGTGAGTAACTTTAGGAAGTAAAACAAGATAGGTATGGGGAAAATATTAGGGCATAGAATGGCCATAAAAGAAAGTAAGCACCATCTGAAGAAGACCCTCCCCTATGATATGCCAACAAGAATGGAAAACATCCTATTCATACCATTAGGACCAGATGCTGAGTAAGCATTCATTGAAAAAATAGCATTCTTCAACTCCTCCAGAGTAGGTATTGCCTGCAGGTGCTCATTCTGTTTAACTGAAATCAATCTGGGAATATTGACTAGCATTTCTTCCTGGACATATTTAGATTTTCTTGTAAATATGCCTTGGAAATGCTTACATGCAGCATCAGTAATAGCAGTATCCCCTTGAATCCATTCCCCTTTCTCATTCTTAATTTTGTGTATAAATATTTTCCTTTTTTACCCTGATAAGAGCATAAAACTAACTAGAGTTTGTATCTCCATATTTGAACTAGTGCAATTGGGATTTCTACCTCAAGATGGCATTCTCAACCTTGAGGTGTCTGATGTACTCAGCCTGCAGTCTATGGAACTCTTGTCTATGCCCATCTTAGTTATGTAAGATCAACTTCTCCTCGGCTTCCTTGACCTTTTCTTCATAAATCTTCACATTAGCATAGATTTCACCAAATTCTACTTTAGACCAATGACTAAGAGTTGAAGTTAATCTCTTCAACTTCTGTTGAAATCTCCACATAGATGTACCTGTACCGGGCTTCTACCAATATCTCTCCACTGTATTAAGAAAGGTGGGATTATCCACCGAACAATCCAATAATTTGAAGTATTTAATGTGAGATTCCACCCCATCTTGTAACTCAATAAGTAAAGGGAAATGATCTGAGCCTACAGAAGATAGGTAAGTAATGGTGGACAAAGGCATCTTCTCCAACCATGTATCAGCTACCATTGATCTATCCAATTTTTTCCAAATCCTGAACTAGATTCCTCTAAGGTCAGACCATGTGAATTTGGGACCATGAAAGCCAAGTTCAGTTAATCCACAAGCTTTAATTACCCCTAGAAATTCAAAGCTTTTACTTATATAATAAGGAATACCACCCATTTTTTCATCAGCTTCTGTAATGACATTGAAGTCACCAATAGTACACCAAGGTAAAGAAGTTGCAGACAGTTACACCAGTTTATTCCACAAGGGTCTTCTCAATGTATCTCTTTATTTGGCATAGACCATGGTCATGAGATATGTTTGGACTAGAGCACTATGAGAAATTAAACAAGTGATCTGTTGATCATCAGTAGTAATGATGTCACAAGAAATATCTATATTCCAAAATACCCAGATTTTTCCATTGGAATTACTGAGAGCATACTCCATCTTAAGTTTTCTTTTAGCTTCTTCAAGATGTGTACTCTTAGAGAAAGGTTCCACAATTGCTATCAAAGACAGTTAATAAATGCTGATGAGTTGTTGAAGTCTCTCCAAGACACCTTGGGTAAAGATACCCCTTACATTCCAAATGAGATGTCAAATCATTTAGCAGTTTTATGAATATGAGACCTGGTAAAAGGCATCTTGGTATGTCCAGTCATCCTAGACATAGCATATTTTATCCCCTTCTTAGCTTTGAGTAAAAATCCCCTGGGAGAAAGCCCCTACTGGCTAGCAAGTTGAGTCACCTACATATCATAGTCTTCTTGATCCCCTGGATTAAAAACATCATTTAAGTTATCATCAGCATTCCTTATATGATCCATCTTGCTATCAACCACTTTACCCTCAGAATGAATTAATCTGTACTCATCCTCTATTTCCTGAGAGAAGTCATGAAAGATGTCCTTGGTTGGATTTGCACTATGTTGATCCTTATTTTTAGAGGTAAGCACCTGGTCAAGAATCCTTTTCTCTTTAGGACTATTTTCCTTGTTAGAAAAGACATCTTGGACCATTTCTATAACCATCACCCCCTATTGTATATCCATATCAAGAATTTCTACATCAGTTGAACAGTTCAGTTATTTCTCTTGATTAGTAAAAATTGGCAAATTCTTGCTACACCCCTCAGTACTCTCTGTGGTATCAGATTTATTAGGCTGTGATACAGCTTGGATAACCTCCTCAGTACTGACTAGACAGTTGTGCTTAGTTTCATCTTGATCATGTTGAAGAGCATTGAAAGCATTGGATGTAGATGGAGCAGTATTATCTATTTGAACCCATATATACTTATTTGGAGACCTGGGCTTAAAGATCATTCTTTGGTTATCCCTACTCCTTTTTTTTGGTTCCGCCACTCATTGATAGGTGTCTTTCCTCTATCTTCAATTTTCTAATGTATTTTATCAGGTGACTTCTGCCCCTTTTGACTTGGTTGAGGAACTTCATCTTGATTAATTCCCCCTGAGGATCCTCATTGGGAATAAATTTTTGTCTAGCAGCCTCATCTCTTCCTTTAATAACATAGGATCTTCCAGTATGCCCTTGATGTTTGCAATAAGAACAATACTCAGGAACATCTTCATACATAATGGTTTGCCATCTACCTTCTCCATGCTCATCAGCATCATATCCCAACCAAACATGTTGGGGTCTTGGCTTGGTAAGGTCAATCTGCAACTTGACCTTAACCATACTACCTTTGGTTTTCTTGTAAGTTTCCAGATCAAGAAACAACACATTGCCAATAGGGGATAGTAAGGGTGTCACTATCTCCAAACAATAATAATACCAAGGAAGTTCAGGCAGGCTAACCCATAGAGAGACCAAAAGGGTTTCTTTTTCAGAGTTAAAGGTGGGGGTCCACAATTGAATTCTTATCAATTGACCTTGGATGTACATCTTTCCTTTTGACCAGACTGTTTAATGATCATATTCATTATCCAGGTCAATTTAAAGATACCTGGAATTAAAGTGAGTAATTTTGACGTTTCCTTTTAATTATGTTTGCAAAGTAAACTACCACCTAATCACCTCTATTTTGGGCATGCTATTTTCAAATTTACCAATTAGTGTAAACCTGTATATCTGTGCTAATTTGATTTTGTAATCCTCATATCTAAATACAACAGTTGGCAGACATTTCTTGGTTATTATTCTTAGGTATTCAATTTGAATACGTTCAGCTTCCATAGCCTCTTGACCTCTGAATTTCATAGCTAGGGAGTGTGTGACCCTAGGAATAGGAGGATTATGTCCATGACTTAGTTTGGGCCAAACAACAGTATTACCTAGGGCTCCTACCGGTAAAGGAACTCTAGGATCCACATCAGAGTCCTTTTTGAGAGATACAAGGGAATTCACCATAGTAATTTTCTCACTAGATTATTACGAAGTAGGAACAGGAAGCTTACCTCCATCCTTAGACATTGGAAAAGTCAGAATGAATTGTGTTTGAATTGAGATCAAATTCACCTTCTCAACTGACACTAACTCTGATTGAACAAGTTATGTATTGGATATTGAAGCAAATTGAATTAGCTTCTGTGTCACCTCCCCAATCTTGCCATGATTTTTTGATAGATCTTGATTGATGATTGCCTGAGACCATCGAGATTGTTCTTTTGAAATTCGAGATGAGTAACCATCCGACTGGTTTACATGGTGAAAGAGGTGTGGTACATTTATGAGTAGTGTTTTCTGTGGAGACTGGGTGCAGGCATGCCGGTCTTGTGTGGCCTTGTCCCAACGGTCAGAGAAGCTTCGCTGGTGGCTAAGAGGCCATAGTAGAAGCTGGAAATGGCGGAAAGTACCTAGCTGTAACTGTCAAAAGAGAGAATTTTTCTACTTTATTTGTGATATCTCCCTACCTCACTTTGATCATTAAGATTGTGTTCTTGAGATTTTGGATTTTTATTCAATTGGAGACTTCAAATTTTCTTCCTCTTATTCTTGTGCAATTAATTACATATGTTATTTATTGATTATCAGGATTGTTACATCACCATAAGCGGCTGATTTCCCTGACTAGGGTTATGGAAACCCTAGTGTATTACGTAAAGAAAGTGGGAGATTTATCTATTTGATTATGACTGCATGTATCTTAAACTTTTTCTTATTTATTGACCTCAGAGATACTATAAAAGCTTGAGGATTGCTTGTATTCGAAAACGTCCACACAAGGTAGTTTGAGATTAGGAAAAAGATATTAAGACAATAATTTAAGATTCACATCCATCCTATAATTCCTCTATCTTATCTAATCAACTTGAGACTTAAAAGGTGAAAGTTGAACTTAAGTCATAGGCAAAGGAAAATAAGGTGACTCTCTGAGACTCACAAGGTAAAGGGTGAGATTTATCAGCGCGTTCACAAGACAGTTGATAATAAATAGCTTGTTGACTTTACATGTAGAGCAGCAGAATAGGTGAGTTGAACACGAGAAGATTATGAAGTTGAAAAGTCAGGGGGAACACAGTCTTAGTGTTCGTCTTCTGTTGTTTATAGACTCAACCATTCAAGTTCGGTTACTACTTACTGTTGATTTCAAAATACCCTATTTACTTTTCTGTATTGCTCGTGAGTTTTGTCAAGTTAAGAGACTGTTCAACGTTTTTCCTGTGGGTTCGACCCCAACCTGATTTCGGTTACTATATTTGACATCGACAGTAGCATACTTCTTTGGAGGTTAGTTTTTGGGCGACATCAGTTTGTTGTGTGAATTGTGTTGTCTAGGTGTACATTAAAGCTCAACAGTTCAAAGATATCACATCTATTGATTGATCGAGTACATCTGATGTAAGTTTCCTAAGAAAATTTCAAAGGAAAACCTACTTTTCCAGATGCAACTAGTCTTTTCTTGTAAATTACACACTTGTCTCTAATTTCTTATAAAATAGTTATTCTCCATTTTTGTGGGGGATTGTTAGATTTTTAAGAGATATGAGTATAAAATAAATAAGTATTTTTCCAAAAAGACACCAAGAGAAAGCATGCAACTTGAATAGGCACCTTTTCGGTTTGGATGGTTATGAACTTTCCAATAGGTTGTGACTTTTCCGAAGTGTTGCACCTTTTTTCAAAGAGTTACACCTTTATGAAGGGGTGCACCTTTCTTAATCATTACTTTTCTTAATGAAAAAATACCTTGATGGCTATAAATACCTAAATTTTTCCTCAGGTATACACATGAAATCTTTAAAAAAAAAACACTCCTTTTTCTTGCAAAAAAAAAACTCTAGTGTGATTTGCTACCGTTGAGTGCGTTCGTAGTTCGACAGAATTTGTGGTACTGCTACTCAGTTGAAATGATTAATTTTATCCTGGGAGATATATTTCATAACATCAGGTACTTAAAGGAAATAATTTCCTTAAGAACACATCGTGAATTCGGTGGACTTGAATCTTCTAATCTTCATCTTTTTCTAAACATTTGGTTTTGCTTTGCTCCAGAAAATAGTTTGAACTTCATTATGTTGATGTTCATAGGTTGGGTTGGACTTATTATTGAAATTCAAAGTTGTGATACGGAGTTATAACTTCATTTGATTGTTCATATGTTAGTTTGAACATTTGTTTGAAGTTCTTGTTGCAAAACATAGATTTTACTAAACCTGAAAAACAACAATAGCCTCTTGTAGAAATGCATGGTAAGGCTGAGTACAATAAACCCTAGTGATTCGGCCCTTCTCCGAACCCATGTATAGTAGGAGTGTACCGGGATACCCTTTTGGTAATATACCATCAGAAAATACAAAGCGCAAAGTTTTCTGCTTTCTATTAGTTTTGTATGATAACATTTTGAGTACTTTTTGTAGTCACTGAATCTATCAAGATGTTCGCAGAATCGAAGATTATTTACCAAATCATTTTACAAAGGATTGTCTGACATGGACGAATATCTTATGTCCTTATAACATATGTCTTTAACAAATGTGTTCATTAATCAAATTGAATATGTTGTCTTGATCCTTTGCTTTTCATACCTCAGAGACATCAGCTTCTTTTGATTTTTTGAATGTCTCACAGATCTTGGTAATGGCATGGACACTCAAGATACATCACCCTCTATCGTCTTTTTTGACAACAGGAATTCATATTTAATGTTGAAAAAGTAAGTGTTTCTCAAGTTTGCGGAAGTTAATAACAAGAAGGGGGTTATTTGGTTCGCATACTATCTGTTCAACAATAATATGTGCATGAAATATTAAAGGTTGAATTGTTTTGTGTGAATAATAATGTGTATATCATTATCCAAAGATTAAGATTACCAAGCCAAGAATTAGCTTACTCTTTTTATTACTAATAACATATTCCTTTTATGTTGTTTAAAATAATGAATAAATTGTTCATATACGTTATGTAGGTTTTAGTTATTTAGGGTTTTATAACAGAAGCCAAATGGATATTAGTAATGCGGAATTTTATATCCGAAACCATGGAATGCAGTATATTAACTATGTATTGCTTAACTATGATTTTTTTCGCATACAACAAATTAGGCGTGCCCCAAGTGTGTGTTGTAGGTGGGTTCTCTTATTGTTCCAGTTTATACTAAAAGTATAGAATAGTTCTATTGTGATTATTTTTTGTTCATTTGGCAATACATTTCATATCTATTTGATTGGTTATTAGAGCCATTTTATTGCTTTTGTGTAGCAGATTGACTAATTTGACCTTAAAAGATATAGATACCTTGTTTGCATTTAGTTACGTATTGTTTTTGTAAAATTCTAAAACCAGTTGTTCTGCTAGAATGAGATGAATAGAGTTGATGGTATGGAGGATCTATATCAAAAAAATGATGTAGCTATTGTCTCTGTCTTTTTGTTGTTTAGGTTTCCTCTTCATAATATTGTTCTACAGATTGTTTTCCACTTTTGTCTTCTTTCTCTTTCTTGGAAGAACAAAAAATTACACTTGGACTTAGTTTTCACCTCCTATTTATGTTCTGCTCGCATGGATCACATCGCTTCTTGACAGATCATAAAATTACATTGTCACAGGTATTCAGATATTTTATCTTGTTGTTGTAAACCTAGTTATTGTTTATGTTAGAGGAATATGCATAAAAGTCTATTTTTCATATTGATTACATATTTCTATCATGTGTTTGCTCAGAAACTATGGTGGACTCCCAAGCTGCTTATCAATGAGCACAATATGAGAACTTTTTGAGTGTCTTGATCAAATTAACCCTCAAGAAGATTCTGGCATACTAATTGCAGTTGATTAATGTTAATGACGTAAGTGTATTTCACTTCATGCTTAAAATAATAGATTACACCAACAATATATACACAAAGCTAGACACAAAAGGTCAAGAGCAGATCCCTGAGATCATGCCTTCTACCTACAATAATTGACTATGTATCTGACACACAATCTAAAAATAGATATACTCTTTTACTATCTCTTGACATTTATATACTATCTGACAATATCTTGACACTCCCCCCTCAAGCTGTAGCATATATGTCATACGCTCCAAGCTTGCCTCAACTGTATTTAATTTGAGCTCTTTTTAGAGACTTAATAAGAATATTTGTCAATTGGTCATTTGAACCGATGAAGCTGGTGGCAATGCATCCAAACTCAATCTTCTGCCTAATAAAATGACAATCCACCTCTATATGTTGTGTCCTTTCCTAGAAAAGTGGAGTTGAGGCAATATATAGGGCAGCCTAATTGTCACACATAAGCTTCATTTGATTGAATTCAATACATATTAACTCTTGTAGAAGTTGTTTCAGTCAAATAAGCTCGCATGTAGCAAGGGCCATAGCTCGATATTCAGTTTCTGCACTAAATCTCGCAACAGTATCTTGCTTCTTACTTTTTTGAGAAATTAAATTGCCTTCAATCATGATGCAATACCTAGAAGTGGAGTGTCTCTCAGACAGAGAACCTGCCCAATCCGCATCATATCTAACAATGTTTGTGTGACCTTTGTCTTCATATAACAATCCTTGGCCTGGAGCTTTTATAATGTACCTGAGGATGCGACTTAATGTGTCCCAATGATCCTTACATAGATCTTGAAGAAACTTACTAACCATGCTTACTACAAATGAAATATTCGAGCGTGTAATAGTGAGATAATTCAATTTACCGACCAATCTTCTCTATCTACCAGGATCTTTTAATGGCTTCCCCTATCCAGGGACGAATATCATGTTTGGATCCATAGGAGTGTCAATTGATTTACAATTTAACATGCACGTCTCTTATAATATGTCCAAAGCATATTTTCTTTGTGCGAGAGCAATACTTGTCTTGGATTGTGCTACCTCAATTACCAAAAAATACTTTACCCCAGATCTTTGGTTTGAAATTGACTGAACAAATGTTTCTTTGTCTAAGATATTCCTTCTAGATCATTTCCAGTTATAACAATGTCGTCAACATAAACGACCAGAAAAATGTTCTTTCGGGATCATTATGTCAATAGAAAACACAGTGATTTGCTTTACTTTGAGACATCCCAAACTATTGGACAACAGAATAAATTTACTAAACCATGCTCTAGGGGATTTATTGAGGCCATATAGAGAGCGTTTGAGATGGAAAACTAAGTCTGACTACCCCTGAGAAACAACTCCAGAAGGTTACTCTATATAAACTTCCTCAACAAGTTCGCCATGCAAAAAGGCATTCTTAGTGTCTAGTTGATGAAGCGGTCAATGATCCATTGCGGCCAAGGATATAAGCAGTCGGACAGGATTTCCCCATTGGTAACTGGACCAATTCCCAAGTGTTATTGGTCTGTAAAGCATTCATTTCTTCAATCATAGCATGTCTCCACCCTGGATGTTCCAATGCATCGCTAACAGTCTTTGGTATAGTGCATTAGATAGAGAAGACACAAAGGTATAATATAATAGGGAAAACTGATGATAACTTAAGCAGTCATATCTCTCTGGTTGTTGATTTCGAGTAGTGTGTATACCTTTGCGTATGGCAATTGGTGGGGTCACTACATCTGATGAAGGCATGACTGGAATAGGTGATGAAGGAGCATGAGATGAGTCATCAAGAGTTATCGGTGTATCTATATTAGGAGTAGTATTATCATTATTATTGTTAAGAGGACAAGCACGTCAGGTGTATACTTGAAGAGGAGGGAAGTGGTTTGAGGGTTGTGTGGAAGATTGATTTATTGTAGAGAAAGTATAGGTACTAGCAAAATTTGAGGAATTAAACTTCTACTTGTAGTGCTTGGTGTAAAATTGGGAGATGTTTCAAAAAAATATCACATTTGCACTGGTAAAATATTTATTCAGTTTTGGATCATAACATTTGTAACCTCTTTGATGACGAGAGTATCCTAAAAAGAAATATTTAATTGATTTTGGTTGGAGTTTGTCATTTCTAGTACTTTGATCATGGACAAAGCAAGTACATACAAACACTATCAAAGGTAGATGATAAGGATTTTGACTAGGAAAGAGAATTGAGTAAGGACTTTGTTTTTGCAACACAATGAAGGGCATTTTATTGATCAAATAACAAGCAATAAGAACAACATTCCCCCCAAAACAAAGAGAAATGTGATGGTGTATCAGTAAAGTTCGAGCAGTCTTGATGAGATGCCTATTTTTATGTTCGGCAACTCCAATTTGTGGAGGAGTATATGCATAAGAAGTCTGATGAGTGATTCTCTTAGACGACATAAAACTAGCAAAGGGGGTCAAATTGATCTTTTAAGGTTTCTATCTATCCCAAATAACTCGACATATCTTGATTATTCTACTGAAGTTGGACTAAGTCTGAGAAAACCTTATATGTGCATTGTATGTCATTTGTATACAAAGTCTTAGGTTTAGTCCAAACTTTTTAGCAAGTTTTACAAGATTGAAATAGACTAAGTAATTTAGGATCCAAAGAGTTCCATAAGAGATTGCATAATTGAGCATCAATTCAAGTTCACTTAGTCCGTTCACTAGCAACAATATCACTAGTATTTTTAACTAAATAATCCTTATATCCTTGTCCCATAAACCACGTCTCTACAGATGAAGACCATGGTGTGTAATTATTACTACCTTCTAATTTCATGGTAGTAATAATAAGAGAACTTGAAATAAAGAAAAACATCGATTTGACATCACTTGAAGAGTCAATTTTCTCTGAGACATTAGTTACTAGAGATTCACCTTTCTCTGCCATTATGGCTTCGACGGCTAAATAAAATATTGGGAAAAAAGGTTGGTTAAAAGAACTAGAAGTAGAGGAAAAAGAAGATCAAAGCTCCTCTTGATTACTGCAAATCTGGTAGAAACTATTTCAGATCTGTATTGAACAAGAACTTCACAAGAGAAAAGAAAAAGCAACCGATGAAGATGACTGCTTTCGCCGGAAAGCTTTTCTGGTTGCTGAAAATTATAGGAGTGATGAGTAAGACTATAATAAATGATTGACCCTCACCAACTCAAAATGAAAGTTTGAGATGGACGGAGAAAAAATCTACCAGAAGTGGCTGCTATTAAAGGAAGATGTCGAAATAGTTACCGAAAAATCTATCTGAATAGTCATCGAAAAAGGCAACTTAAATCTCTACGAGAATAGCAGAGGCTCTGATACCATGTTAATGATGTAAGTGTATTTCACTTCATGCTTAACATGATAGATTACACCAACAATATATAACAAATCTAGACAAAAAAATGTCAAGAGCAGATCCCTGAGATCATGCCTTCTACCTACAATAATTGACAATGTATCTGACACACAATCTGAAAATAGATATACTCTTTGGCTATATCTTGACATTTATATACTATCTGCCAATATATTGACAACTAAGACCACCAAAAAAGTTCAATCATTTTACTTGCAGGTCTCTTATTGATTTTGGCTGGGATGGGAAAAGAAGGGATGTCTGTGAGTGTCACGTTGTGCTTACTTTACTTGCTATTTATTCATCTCAAATTTCTGGTGTTTGAACTACAAATTCATCGCTATTTTTTATTTGTATTTTACTTGTTATGTTTTTTACTTTTTTATTTTTTATTCTTTTATATAATGTTAACTTGAGATGAATTTAAATGTAGATAAATGGTCAGTGAGGATTTGTATAGCCAATCTTAGCTTGTTTGGAATTAAAGTGCTGTTATCTACAAATGGTGTTTGAAAATTTGATACCACTTACAACATCTATTTGCAGGTAAATGTATGGGGTTCTCCAGATCTTTATCTATTGGTTGATGCAATGAAATCACTCATCTCGGATGGTGCGATGGGCTGTATATGTAGTGTTCTCCGTAATGGATCAAAAGAAGTTGCTAGTGCTTCTTCAAGGATATTTGATCGTATTTTTTCTTCCATTAATGATCAAGTTGTCAAAATATCAGTTGTTCTCATGCCACCACGTTGCTTGAATGTGTGTGGCTCAATGAAGGATGGATCCTCCGAGCCAAATACTCTACTAGTTAGTGGTAGTCATTTAGAAGAAGACCAAGCACAATGGATGAATCTCATAGCTGAAATTTCACTAAATCCTGGTGAGCTTTCAGTGGTTTATATTTGTGAGTTGCCGGAGATCAAAGGGAAGTTTCATCAAGGCTGTTGCTCTCGGGGTGGAACCTGGACCAAAATACTATCAATTGCAAAGTGGGAATTCAGAGGAGTCAGATCACCAAAACATCACAGTGAGTGAGAAGGATTCGTTTCAAAGTTCATTGTGGACTTTATATCCTCTCTCATTAAGTTCTCGATGCTTTGCTTGCATTGTTTCGCTGTGCAGGTTCACCCTTGTGATGTTATGGAGCCTTCTATTCCTGGTCCTATTGTGCTCCTTGTTGACTGTCCAACACTATCTCATCTAGAAGAGTTGTTATCTTTGCAATCTCTTACTCCATGTTACTCTCGAATACATCAGAACAACCTGTTGAAATGCCCAAAAACATAAATTGTCTGATACACCTTGGCCCTGCAGCAATAACAAATACAACTGTGTATGAGCAGTATAATGGCACGACATAAGCCATAATTACCTTATAATGTTCCCTTCTTATCAACTGCATATCTAGCATTCTCCTCTAATTTTTGTTCCTGTTTATATAGTTATGCCGTTTATTGTTCTTGTGGGATGTCTGCAGGAAGAATATTGAGATTCCAATTCTGCAATCCAGTTCAAGAATTGCTGCAACACTTAACTACTTGTGTCCGCAATAACTTTCCTGCTCCTGGTTTTTACTCTCTTCAGCAATTGAAGAGCTTACCATCTGTCTCAAAGATCCCTAGGGAGATATACATTTTTACTAAAATTCTTTTTTGAATAGTGTTCCCGTTATTCATTGTCCCACAAGAAAGGGAAAAGGAGGTTAAAAGAAATTTGGCTAAACCGAGCGGGGATTTGGAGGTAGAAAAGCATACATCTAGAAACAAGACCTCCTATAAGCAATTATGAAAGTCGTCACGTGACAATAGTAACGCTTTTATGTATAACTTTCTCCCGAGGCTTCTCAAAATGATCCAAGAAAATAACAGAATTTATCGATCTTCTTCATTCTTTCATTTTGCTATGGTTCCCTTGCTCCTTTACTCCAAAGAAGTTTCAGCATCATAGTTCTTGCCAAAGCCAGGTTCTGACATGCCTTGCTCTGCCATCAGGTTCCTGCAAAACGCTCATATGACATCACACTTTCGTACAGCCTGAATTCCTACAAAGGACAATGAGTTGCTGCAGACATAGAGGAACAGGGTCTTTTTATTTCACAAACGGGAGATAAACTAATACAAGAAGATACGGAAGACAAATCTGATGAAACTATTTTGCCAGAAGGCATCACTGTGCATTTACTTACCATAAGCACCATTCACCAATATACTGTAGGAATTGAAGTTATATTTAGACAGGTGTGTGAATTTCCGCTTTATTTCTCTTTCAAATAAAAGATGTGAAGTTCTGCTGTGGTAAAAGTTGCCGAAGAAACATAGTATACAGGAAAATGGCAAAATGAAAAAGGCCGAGGTAGTTTTTTCTCCTAATTTCATTAATGCAGGTATTCAATGTTGCCTTTCCTAAGATCTTTCTCATTTTGTTTGGGAAATTATCCTATTTTCTTAAATATGCTATTTGGGTCCCAATTGAAGTGCAATCAAGCAAAAACGATAATCTCTTGTTTTTTCCTTGTTCCTTCCCTAGATAGCTTCATAGTGTCAAATTTGTGTTGAATGTCTGTCAATGTAGTCTTGCCATTAAATAGAAAGTATTCAAAGATTGCATCCCCAAATCTGCTTTTTCTATTCCTAAAGATCAGTTATTCTATTCCTTTGAATCTGCTGTTATATCCCTTATAATCTGCTATTCTATCGCTTTAATTACTATATCATATCTCTATAATTACAAATATACTACAATATATAATTACATTAATATACACAATATTCACTATTAATTCATGATCTTTGAGTTGTCTATCATGCTAACATACCCCTCAAATTGATGTTGGTGGATCAAGAAGCATCAATTTGCCTACTAGAAACTGAAGACGTTGTCGTGGCATGGATTTTGTAAACACATCAGTTATTTGAAAATCACTGGTCATGTGTAGAAGTAAGGATGTACAGACCAAACCGTCAAGTCAAACCGAATCGACGAACTAAATCAAAACGAGAAAAAAAACGACTTATGGTTTGGTTTGATTGGTTTGGCGTTAGAACAAAAAAACGACCATTCTTGGTTTGGTTTGGTTTGGTGTTGACCAAAAAAAAGTCAAACCGAACCCGAATCAAACCGACAATATATATATATATATATATATATATATATATATATATATATATATACCGCACGTGTCTCGCACGTGTAACCTTTGATTATTTAAAATTAGACAATTTTGTCTATTGCGAAAGTTTATATAGATATTTATATATAACTTTATTATAAAAAGTTAAATAGTAATATACTCAAATAGAGTAGATTATAAATTTTTACAAAGATATCTAATTATAATAGCATTGCTTGCTTACAAATCTTATGCCAAAAAAAAGACTAAAATTGGACACAACAGTAAAATTAAAACTTTATCAATTACATGCACAAAAGATGATAAAAGAAATATTCCTAGAGAAAAAAATACAATATTATCGAAGGCAAAAATAATTGAGAGAATAATACCTTACAAATTTGTGATGAAGAATGTTGAATAACGTCCTTTTATATATAAGCGTTCGGATCCTCCTCCTTACATAAATATCAGTCGAATTTTCGTGTTCATATCTCAAATTTATATAGTCAGATTTTTTAAGTAGATATTTGATTTATATTTAGTCGAATTCCTACATCTACATTTGTATGTTGCAGCATACCATCAAATCCTTAAATTTAGATTATGAAGATCAAATATCCACATGTGGTTACAAGCAACCAATACATTCACATATAAACTAAAACCAACACAATCAAACCCAACCTTCGATAGAGGAAGGTACTATGCATAATGTGATATTGGTGAAAATGACTATACTACAAACAATTTTTTTGCTTCGGTTTTGTTTTGTTCTTTGAAATTTCATAGCCGCCTTTTTTATGTTATTCTCATAAATTAGTATTACGATTTTCTTTAACATAAATAACAATTAATATGTCTCACTTACAAATAATATGGATTTCTATAGTGGTTGAATTATACATAAAAGTTACGATATTACAAAAAACATGACTCACAAATAAAAAAGAATTTAACCTCCTATCCTAATTTATGACCCTGATATTTTTTTTTTTTAAAGAAAATGGGATTGGAGCCCCTTTTTATGTCACGATTGCACAAAGAAAGTAAAAGAAAAAAAAGCAATAAACCTTTGATTTTTGGCAACTTCATTCGACGGTAACATACTTGTCTAATTTTTCGATCAGAAACTTTCAACTAAAAGAGAAACACAAGAAATTATCAAAAGAGAGAATCAATGTCAATTGTTGATTATTATTCTTCATATATAATCTTTAAAGGTATGGTTTAAAAGAAATAAATAAAGGCAAAAGGGATGATGATAATGATAGTAAGAAAACACGTGAATCAAAACTAAAATAAAAAAGCAAAAATACAATATAAGAATTTGGTTTGTATAAATTTTGATCCAAAATATTACTTAAATAGAATTATAAAGAATATTTTTTTATATAAGGGAAAATTCTATTTTTAGAAGTACTAAATATTACCTAGATTAAATAATCAAAATCAACAAATATATGTTATTAAATCCTAAAACTCATGCATAGGAACAATAAATTAAATTTATTCTATTTATCAAGTTTTCCTTTTATAAATCATATAATTAAATATAAATTTTTTCGCCTCCTTTTTTTACGTGCACAACGATTTCTTCCTTTTTTAACTTTGACTTGTCCTACAATTTTATTCATAATATTCTACTTATTCTTCTTTATAATTTTAAATTATGAAGTACTAGAAGTTTTTTTAGTTTATCAGGATTCTTTCTATATATTTTAGGAGTTATTAAATCCTTTTCATATATTTTAGGAGTCTTTAATCTAATTAAATAATAAATTGAGGAAAATAGTAAAAAGACATTTTTATCTATTGCAGAGGCTTCTAATGAAGGGCAAAAAGTTCAAATGTCATTTTTAAGGCCCTTCCCACTTTTAATATAGTATAGATATAATATTCAAACTTTTTTATACATAAAATATTAATTATAATCTACTTTTTAAATACTTTTTCAACTAGTTTTAGTAATTTTCGATAATTCGAAAGTAGATGTAGATATATATTTAGACTTGGGCCTTTAAGTTGTAATATTTGTCGATTAATTGCTAATTAAATGATCCAAAACCTAATATAAACTTAAAACCTAAACTTTTCACTCTTCATCTCACTTTTTAGTTTCAAGAGAGTTTTCTACTCCTCATTTTTTCATAATTATGATTTTTCATTAGCACATGAGTGAAAACATATTTGATCTAATCACAATATAATTGTAAAAACTAAATACTATTTAAAAAAACCAAAAAAATCGAAAAAATAAAAAATCCAAAAAAAACGACTAAAACCTAAATCGAAAAAACCAATTTTATGTTGGTTTGATTTGGTTTATAGTTTTAATAAACCGACATGATTGGTTTGGTTTTTTTAAATAAAAACCGAATCAACCCGACCTATGTACACCCCTATATGGAAGAGTAATAAGTCATTTATCTACAGCTTTTCGTATATAATGACAGTCTACTTCGATATGTTTGGTCCTCTCATGATAAACAGGATTAGTAGCAATCTGAATAGCACTTGTATTATCGGCATGAAGAGGAGTCGGAGTAGATTGAGGAAAAGCAATCTCAGCAAGTAATCCATGAAGCCATACAACCTCGGAGCAAGCAGTAGACATAGATCGATATTCAACCTCTGTTGAAGATTTTGAGACACGATCTTGTTTCTTACTCTTCCAAGATATCAAGGAATCTCCAAGAAACATGCACCAACCAGTAATTGAACAACGAGTATCGGGACATCTCGCCCAGTCAGAATCACTAAAAGAATTAAGACGAATAAGAGAACCACTAGGAAAGAATAATCCACGATTAGATATTCCTAGGAGATATCAAATGATGAGATGCACAACCACCAAATAGAGATGACGAAGACCTTGTATACATTGACTAACTTGTTAAACTGCAAAAGTGATGTCAGGCCGAGTAATAGTAAGGTAATTTAAGCTCCTAACTAATTGTCAAAACACAGTTGGATCAGGAAAAAGATTGTCTTCCTCATGATGACACTTTACATTCAATTCTAATGGAGTATCTACGGAGGAGAAATCTTGATTACTAGCCAAAGAAATCAGATCCTGAGCATATTTCTGTTGGTTTAGAAACACGCCTAAAGAATCCCTATGAACTTCCAATCTCTAGAAGTATGTAAGAATACCAAGATCTTTCATATGAAAAGAATCCTTAAGCTGCTGTTACAAGCTAGTGATTAGTGAAGACTCAACACCAGTAATAATAATGTCACCTATATATACCAAAAGAAGAATACAACTTGTAGATGTTTTTCGAAGAAACAAAAATGAGTCATATTTGCTCTGCTCAAAAGAGAATTGTAGCAAAGTAGACCAAATTTTGTCAAACTAAGCTGTGGAGGCTTGTTTTAATCTATATAAAGACCTCTTCAACTTGCATACATCTAATGTAGACGATGAGAACAAACATGGTAGAGGTTTCATATAAATATCCTCTTTGAGACCACCATGAAGAAAAGCATTTTTGACATCCATTTGATGAAGAGTCCAATTTTGTGAAGCAATAATGACAATAATAGTTTGTAAAGTAGTCATTTTTACTACCGGTGCAAAAGTCTCCTCATAGTTCACACCATACTCTTGTCTGTTACCAAGAACAACCAACCGAGCTTTGTACGGATCAAGAGTTCCATCAGAATAAAGATTAATTGAATAAACCCATTTACATCCAATTGGATGCACATTTGAAGGACATGAAACAATATCACATGTGTCATTTTCTTTAAGAGCCAAAAGTTCTTCCTCCATTGCTTTCTGCCAACATTCATGCTTGGAAGCTTGTGAGTAACAACTTGAAACAAAAATGGTGCATAAAGTAGATGAAAATTCATACCAACTAAGAGTATAAGATACTCTGGTAGATCCTCGAGTGGGCTCAAAAGGAGCAGGCCTTGAAGAATTCTCAGACTCTAGTTGTGGTGCAATTTCAGGTGGTGGATTAATATCGAGAGGGGCTAAAGTAGGCCGTCAATGTTCATACAAAAATTCAGGTTTGACCCTATTAGAATAAGAAGAAAAATCATCAAAAGTAGGAAGAAGAAGAAATAGGAGATGACTCAACATGAGTAGGAAAGAAATATTGATTCTCAAAGAAAACATTTCTAGAAACATGAAATTTATTTCTTAGAACATAGATCATAACAGAAAAAACCTTTCTGTGAACATGGATCAATATCAAGAGGGGGTACAGTAGGCCACCGATGTTCATACACAAATTCAGGTTTGAACCTCTTAGAATAAGAAGGCAAATCATCAAAAGTAGGAAGGAGAAGAAATAGGAGATAACTCAACATGAGTAGGAAAGAAATACTGATTCTCAAAGAAAACATTTCTAGAAACATGAAATTTATATCTTAGAACATGGATCATAATAGAAAAAAACTTTTTGTGAAGTACTATAACCCATAAAAATATATTTAGTAGTCTGAACAGAAAGTTTATTGCATAGAGAAGGAGGAAGATGCACAAAACAAATACAACCAAATATATGAAAATTATCATAGCTTAGATTTTGTGATAAAGATGAAAATATGGAGATTCAGGATTTAACACTTTAGATGGTAGTCTATTAATTAATTAAACAACAGTAGATAAAGCTTCCACTCAATACTTAGATGGAACAGAGGACTCAATCAATAAAGTACAAGTGACATCTAAAAGATGACGATTTTTACATTCATCAACCCCACTTTATTGTGGTGTATATGGACAAGAGCGTTGTGAGACAATTTCTTTTTCAAGCAAAAAAATTTTGAATTCATAAGACAGATATTCTCCACCAGAATCAGATCTTAATAATTTGATGTAAGTATAAAATTGAGTCTCAATAGAGGCAAAAAATGTCTTAAATATGAAAATACCTCAAATTTGGAACAAAGAAAATATACCCACATAAATCGACTATAATTATCTATAAATGTCACAAAGTACATGAAATGAGCATGAGAAATAATTGGTGAAATATCCCAAACATCATTATGAGTGACATCAAAACACTTTGTAGCATGACTACCAAAATTAGAAAAAAAAAAGCATTTTACTTTTGCATAATTTACAAGTAGAATAATCAAAGAAAGCAGTGGAAAATTAATTTTTATTCCCCAATAAACCCAAATTTGATTAATGAGACAACACAATAGAATTTGGATGTACTAAGCGCTTATTTCATACCTCAATCTTACTAGGTGTAGAAGTATAAGCAAATGATAGAACACAAGGAGTGAAAAAGTGTATAGAAAACAGTCATCCAACTTTAGCCCCCTCGCAATTATCGTCCCCGACATTTGATCCTGCACAAGATAACCATTACAAGAAAAATTTACATCACAATTATTATCTACCAATTTTCCAACTGAAATAAGGCTAGTGTAAAGCTTTGATGACACAAAAATATTGTTAAAAGTTTTAGTTATATCCCCAACCTTGGTAATGGATAAATTACTACCATTTGCAATTTGAATTTGTGATAGACCATGATATTTACGAACATTTTTTAGTATACTAGCTGAGTTGGTCATATGATTGGAAGCGCTAGAATCAACAAGCCAAAATTAGATGCAAGATCATTATCTTGTAGCCTCAAAGCTAAAAAGGCTGACATGATCATTTGTCTTACCATTTCAGGAGTAAGAACTTGTCCTGAAGATGAGTTCTCAATAGTGAAACCATTTATCCCAGCTTGAAAAGCATTGACCTTATGGTTTTGAAGGCGTGTGGGACACTCTTTGACAATGTGTCCTTGTTTGCAATAATTACAAAACTTTTAACCACAATTGCAACTGTAGCATTGAGTCTGAGTCATATCCATACCCATTCCTTTACCTTGGGTAGCAAATGTAACAACAGCATCATTAACTTGCTTGAAATCATTTTATGTGACAAAACGCTACTCTTCACGGAGTAATTCCCTAAAATAAACATCCAAGGAGGGAGAATAATTTTTTCCAGTGAAGCAAACATTGAAGGATTCAAATTGATGCGAAGCCATGTTCTTGAATAGCTATAAAAATTAGAAACACTATGACTAAAAAAATAGAATGACCAAGATCAAAAGTCCAAGATGTTGAAAAACCATCAACACAACCAAAATATTTTTAAAAAAATTGAAATAAACCAAAATGGACTCTATGAAACTAGATAGCCAAAAGAAGGCTCTGATACCATGTCAAATTTGTGTTGAATGTCTCTCAATGTTGAGAGTTGTTGACACTTGATTTTCGCCCTCCACAACTAAGTTTAGTCCCTATTTTCTTCAATTTTTAAATAAAATTATAATATTTATTTTATTCAAATAAAAAGCTTTTCAAAGTATTTATCTGAATAATTTTGCCATTTTAAGTAGCCATTATATATTATCGTATTTAATTATATGAAATTGTATAATTTTATTACTTAGATATCTATTTTATGGAATATCGAATTTTAATGAAAGCTTATTTTGAAAATTAATTCAAATGGGTAAAACCTTGATTTAAATATGATCTGTTCTCAAAAATAATTTATTTGGAGAAATATTTATTTGATTTTATCTAATCAAAAAGCCTGGTATTAAAGAAAGTATTAATTCGTATTGAACTTCAATTTAATTTAGTCAATCTATTAGATTTGGCCATAATTACAATGCAATCCGCCAATTGATTTTCAATTTGGTTAAAATTAAATAAATATGGCTAAAATTTTAAATTTCAATTGGGGTTATATTTTAAATAACCCCAAAATCTCAAAAAATGACCTAAATCTATCCAACCTTATCCCTTTTCCATTTTTGAATTTCAAGTTTGTACTAGATTGTACAATTCCACATCACCATTATCCTCTTTTCCATTTGAATTTCAAAACTTGTACTAGAATGTACAATTTCACCTCAACCTTGTTCCTTTTTTATTTTTTGAAATTCAAATTTTGAATTTGAAATTTGTACTAGATTGTACAATTTCCTTTCAATCTTGTCCTTTTTCCATTTTTTAAATTCAAAATTTGTACTAGATTGTACAATTTCATTTCAACCTTATTTTTTTTTCATTTTTGAAATTCAAATTTTGAATTTCAAATTTGTACTAGATTGTACAATTCCACCTCACATTATCCTCCAATAAATCTTTCATTAATTTTTAATTCCCAAAACACCCCTAAATTCTTTCTCCCACATTGGTAGATGAAAAAAATTGAATCATCATCCTTTCCTATAAATACTACCATTATTTTTGGTAGAAAGACCAAGTCTAAAAGTCTCAAAGAGTGGAAAAAACTTTTGAGCAAATATTTAAAAAAAAAATTCTTTAGTAAAAATTTTCAATTGGTAGTTTAATCGAGGTTCTCGAAAGATTGCTTACCAAAGGTGATCAAGACTCCAAAGAAAGCTTAAAGTCCCGTTTTGCTGCCCCAAAAAGGATAAACACACCTTTCCCTTTTTAGTTTTGTTATTGTTTTCTTCTTCATCTCCTTCTTCGTAGTTCATAGTTGTAATTTTATTTGCTGGGATTGTTTGTTGTAGACGGCCTTGAAGGCCATAAGATATTGTGGTATCAATATTATGACTATTTTCATGTTCGTGGTATAAAAATGGTATAAAAATGAGCTAGCAATAGTTTAACGTGTTTCTTTGGTTTTATTCTTTGATTATTATAGATAAAGTTTCGAACTATGCTTAAAAGACGTACTCATGCCTTGTTTACATCCATTGTTGGCAGATATATTTGTTTTTAGCATATAAAGTTGTTTCCTTTATGTTGTAAAGAATAGTTAATATTTATTGTTTCACCTTTTTGACTTTATTCTTTGATTATTATGAATTTCAATCTTTGCTTAACAGACGTACTTATACTTTCTTTAAATTCATTGTTGGCGGATATATTTATTTTTAGCATGTAAAATTGTTTTCTTTATGTCAAAAAGAATAGTTACTGTTATTTGTTTTGCCTTAATAAAGTAGTAATTATTTAAGTCAAGAACTTTTCATTTGCTTGCTAATTATTTTAATGGATTTCAAAATCCCCATATGAGAGATGAAGTGCTAGCTTTATTTTCCATCCAAAATGTTTATTACTCTTTTTTTTTCGCATGTTATTTTGTCAAAATGATGAGAAAGTTCGAATTTTTGTGGCTAAATAGAATTATTTAGATATTTTCAAGTCATGCATAGTATGATTATTGAATGATATTTCACTTTTAGAGATGCTAAACTTTTATTCTAATTTTCTTACTCCCTTTGGATTGTTATATATGCTCTTTGTGTGTGTAAAGACTCAATTTGTGTCCCTCTTTGATTCATAATATCAAAAGAGAATCAACGATGTCTTAGAAAGATAAATCATAGGTCGTTACATGTTTCCCTAAAGTTAGCCATAATTTGGACATATGGATCATCGTTAATGTCGCCTTAGTTGGAGTGTAAGGATTCCCCTTCTGAAAAGTAGCCTCCGCCTTCTTCTTTGTTATATGGGTTAATTTCCTTTTATTGGATGATTTGATTTGTTTTGATATCGCAGTTTACTATTTCTTTATGCTTGAGAATGCAATATTTTCATTTCATCATTCATCTATTAAGTGCAAAATTTTCGAACATCAATCTGCTTTGGAGTTCAAATGGACTCCTTTCCCCCTTGCACGTCGTAATGGGACAATGAGGCCGCCTCTTCAAAGATTAAGTTCAAAAGTCGATTATATGGCATGCGGGTGCAAGAAGATAGACGAAGAAGGAAAGAGGATCAAAATCCATTGATGAGGTCGCTAAGAGACTTGAAAAGTCTCTATTTTTATTGTTGTCTTATTTTTATTTATTCATTCATTTGGGGCCTCAAAGCTAAAGTTGTAATCTAATACAGGTGAAGTGGATTTTGGGCCCCCAAAGGTCCAAAAAGAAAGTTTAGAACAGGTTGTGGGCCAAAAGCCCAAATGGTTAGATTAAGACAGGTTATAGGCCAAAAACCTAAGTATTTGAATTAGGACAGGTGAAGATGTGCCAAAAGCCCAAATTAGCTTAGGAAAAGGTTTGTGGATTTGGGCTCAATGACCAAAGTCTTTTAGTCTCCCCTTCCCCTTTATATGCTAATTATTTTTAGTTTTCTTAAACTTAGTTAAAATTCCAGTTAAGTCGTCAAAACTTATTTTTGCACAAATTTTGAAAACAAAATTTTGCCTTAATCAATTTTTTTTTCAAAAATCAACTTTCTCTTTTAAATTTAGTCAAAAGTTGTTTTCAAATAGTCCGGATAACCACAAGTTAGCGGATACTCTTGGTGGCTTAACAACCTTTCAAGGGTTTTAATAGGAACACTTACTCGGAATTTCTAAACTTAAAAAAAAAAAGTTGTTTTGAATCTTTTTAAAGTAATATTTTTACTTTTTCTTGACATTTTCTCAAAAATCAAGTGGCGACTCTGTAATTAATGAAATTATTTCAAAATTTTCTTTAAAGTTTTTAAATGATTGAAATAATAGAAACCAAATGTTTTCCAACCCTTCGAATCAAAAAGGGATAAAACAAAAGTTTTGTTATTAAATAGAAAGTATTCAAAGATTACATCCCCCAAATCTGTCTTTCCTATTCCTAAAGATCAGCTATTCTATCTCTTTGAATCTGCTATTGTATTGCTTATAATATGTTATTCTATCTCTTTAATTATTGTATCATATCTCTATAATTACAAATATACTACAATATATAATTACATTAATATGTACAATGTTTACTAGTAATTCATGCTCTTTGAGTTGTCCATCATGCTAACACATAAGTTTGGTTTTGTATAACTAATTTCTTTGAATCAAGAGAACTATACTTTCTGTTTCTGTTTTTGTATTTCCCCTGTCAAAGAAAGAGAGTGTCAAACTCTTTGCTTTTACTTTCTGTATTTCTTTCCAATGCTGGGATTTTTTGGCTTTTCTATGAACAATTGGTGTTGTTATTCATTAAAGACCATCCATAATACATCAAAGGCTTGGCAAAAATGCTAATCACGCAAAAGGTAACTACCGTTCTTACCCTTTCTCTAATATGCAAGAGATTACTTACAAGAGATCAAAATTCAACAATGTTGCATTTATTCATCCACTTTGGTAAACATGCTTTCTTGAGATATTTGATGGGAAGCATGCATAAAATCAAAATAGCTTAAGAATTTGCTCTGATACGAAACATCAACAGAAAAAAGTATCCTGATTTTAAAAAAAAAAAACCATCATCTCCACAATGGACATAATCCTTTATCTTTTGGATAAAGACGAGGCATAATAATACTAACTAATTTATTAAGATGAATTTACTATGCAAACTCGCCACATCACATCATGAATTTATTATGCAAAACATGAGTTGATGTTATCATGTCTGGTGGCGGTAATAGTCTCTGTTAATTTGGCAACTCTACAATAATAATCAGATACATCTAATCACAATTCTATTTCTTAGATAACTAAGGACCTAGTTTTCTCACTTTTGCTTGCATACATCCTGTAGAGCTTATACAGTAATTAATAAAGTCGTTAATGTAGTTGTGTGGCGGTGGCCCCTCCTAATACCATTTTATATCACATTAGATGGAAACTTGGTATATGTACAGGACACTTCCACATGCGCATATGCTTATTTCTTTAATTGCACATTAATATTAACCTTATACTACGGCAAAATAAGATCAAACATATTCCTCTACTTTCTAATTCTTAAGCTTTGGCTGATTAACTGAACCCAAAACAGAATCTTCAACACAATTACAATTTTTTCCACTATATCTAAAGCACTTATCATAGTATTTAATTGTAGTTTTTTTTTAGCCGAGTGTCCATCTGAAATAGCCTCTCTACCTCCCGTGGTAGAGCAAGGTCTGTTTACGTACTTTTTGTCCTCCCCAGATCCACTTGTGGGATTACACTGAGTATGTTAGTGTTGTTGTTGTAGAACTTAAGCATTTAACAGCTGAGCGAGAAGTACACTTATACGCCAATAAGTAGATTATTTTGCACCTGAACTAGGATAATCGTGGCAAAGTTCAACCTAGTCAACAATTTTCCAAAGGAAACGTATGGTCAATAAATGAATCAATATCAATCAAATAAGCCTCAATCCAATATCAATAAATCTTTCTCTCATCTATTTGATTTCGATTAGAACAGGTAAATTCCTGAATCAGCATACAGGCATGCAACATGTAGAAAAGGAGATATAAATTAGAACTTACCCTTCGGTGACAGAGAGGGTGTCAACGAGCCGTTGCATCGGTTGTTGAAGAGATTATATCGGATCGGATTGGATTGGATTTGGTAACAACAACAAATAATCTAAACCGTGTCAATCGATATATCTCCAGGAAACAAATTTGGATTATATTATTTCCCAAAATGTCCCGGTGTGATAAGAGAGAGAAGAGGTCCAAATCCGGTGAATTAGGAGTAACACGCTTGATTCTTGCCGTATAGAGAAAGTCAGTTTGTGGTCTGCAAAATGATCCCTATATTGCAACTTCATGTTTCAAAAACCTTATTAATGTATTTGCCTCTTTTGCATAATCTAACACGTCTTTGTTAACACCAGTGTTTTGAAAAGTGAGGCGAAAAAAAGCAACGAGGGCTCGCTTCATAGAAGCGAAAAGCGTGAAGCAAAGTGCACGATTTTTTCCATTAAAGCGCTATTTAGATCAAAATTCAAAAATATTAAACATGCATAAATAAATAACGAAAAGCTCAATAAATAACATAATCATTCAATACTCAAATTAAAAAGAGAATAGATAGACATAACAAGCATTCAAGCAAACTACTAAAATACAAAAAATCTGTCTTGCATCTTAATCAGCCAACACAAACAGAGAAGAATAAAAAAAAACAAAGAAAACAATAAAGTTGGAAGTCAGATTACATACAACAAAAAAAAGTAAAACAGAACTGAAAAATAGAGAAGAAAAATATGAAAAAGAGTAATAGAGGAGAAGAAAAAAAAACTAGAAAACCCTGATAGGGGGAGGAGGAGGAGGGGGAGAAGGAGAAGAAGAAGAAGAAGAAAACTAGAAAACCCTAATAAGAGGAGGAGGAGGAAAAAAAGAAGGAGGAGAAGGAGGAGGAGAAGAAGAAGAAGAAGAAGGAAAAGAAGAAGGAGGAGGAGGAGAGGAAGAAGAAGAAGAAGAAGAAGAAGAAGAGGGAGAAGAAGAAGAAGGAGGAGGAGGAGGAGGAGGAGGAGGAGAAGGAGGAGAAGAAGGAGGAGAAGAAAGAGAAAAAGAGGGAGAAGAATAAGGAGAAGAGGAGAAAGGACAAGGAGAAGAAGAAGAAGAAGAAGAAGAAGAAGAAGAAGAAGAAGGAGAAGAATAAG